>NC_081407.1:407632040-407694540 GCF_030272615.1 Cryptomeria japonica
TAGTCATGTTCATGAAGGAGGATGATTCCCTTCATTTGTGTATCAATTATTGATACTTGAATAAGGTGACAATAAATCATTGTTATCATTTGCAAGGAACAAGTGGTTTATTAGATTAGATTAGGGGATAAAAGTGCTAAAAATACAAAACACTAAGAGGGGGTGGATGAATAAGTATATGTCAAAACTTAAACAATTAGATTCAAAACTCTTAAATAGATCAACAACAATGAAAGATAAAGCAATGAACACCAATACACAAGAGAAAACCATATTTGTGTGGAAAACCCAATAAGGGAAACACCACAGTGAGAGATAGCTCACAATATATGAACAAGAATTGTAATTTATTTTAAGGCTCACTGCCTAAGGACACACATTGCTCCCTAAAGGACTTGTTGAAGAAGTTCACTACCTCAAATCAAGATACAAGGACTTGTTGAAGAGATTCACTATCTCAAAGCAGGATACTTGGAAATATCAATTATAATGAATAAGCTTTCAACTCACAACCTCCACCAATCTCTTGAGAATGTAGCTGCTCTTGACTTATTGCTTCAAGAAACCGTTAAGAAATTTAGCTCCAAAAGTTTCACCATCTGATTTCATTGCGCCATTTTTTATCTCACACAATTCACATAGTTGTAACTGATTTTATCTTCTATGTATATCCTTTGTGAGCAAGGAAAACATCAAATTAGGTTGGCTAGAACAAGAGACAAGCAATGACCTCAACAAGTCGGCCTCAAAAACTTATCATTTTGAGATTTGTCTAAGCTACAAGATATAGTGGACCTAAAAAAAATATTACATCTTTCCATGTAGCCCCAAACATCAAACATGTTGGCACACATCATCATAAGTCAACAACAGGGTAACTTGTAGATGAAACATGTGGTATTTTACTAGACAGTCCAAAAACATATCTTCCAAATAAATTTACACACTACACCTCACATTGAGACATAGCAGGGCCCAAATAAAATTCATCACAACCACCAATGTTGATAAAAAAAACCTAAATGTATAGCACAAGTAAGAGAATAACATGTGTCTACTAAACAACCACAAAACACCCTAAAACCAACTCCAAACAAAATGTGACACCAAAAATATCAGACACTATGCAAACCACATAGAGATGCTTCATGAACACAACAACATTCCCATACACTTTTTTCATACTATCATGCCAAAACAAGTTACACAACCAAACATATACAAAATTCTTTACACCTAGAAGGCAAAAAATATACTCATGAGATAGAACATTGTAAAACATACTTGTGTTACGCTTCATCGTTTGAAATATGAACTGAGACATTGCAAAAATAGTATAATAATTTTCACCAAGACACATGAGTAGAAAACATAAAGCAAATAAAATAAGAGCATTTTCTAGACTAGCCCTAACAAGCAACTGAATTTCCAACATACTGTATTTACCAGAAAATATCTACTGAAACACCAGTGACCTAAGAAGATAGGAGTGCAATTTCCACAACACATACACACTAAAACCAAAATCATAAGAGCATATCTTCAAAAACAAAGGAATGTGGAGCATTCTTGCAAACAATCTTCAAAACAATTTTTTGCATTTTCACACATCATCAACCTACAAAGAGAATTTGTCCTTGTACTGTCATTTTATCACTCAGGAGAAACAAGAGAGATAGAAGAATAGCTTGTGGCATGCAAAAAACCATAAACATAATATCCACAACATCTTAATACTTATAATCCTCATCTTAATATGATATCATCATGATAACATCTCTGCTAACAACAAATAAGGGATAAAATCCAATCATGAACTTCATCATAGCTTAGCAACATTTCTACACAAGTGCACATGACAACACAACACTGAGGGTTGACATCAATGACAACACCATAGCTACACATGAGAAATCAATGACAACACAATAGTCTTCAATAATATCCTCCTTTTTCATTTTATGGCAACCACTCATGTGAAATACTTATTTGATAGAACAACCATATGAACTCTTCCCTTAGCACTAATCTGCACTCTCTCCCCATTTGACATTGAGGACAAAGGGAAAATGTCTTCATTAATTGTTATCACTCACTTTCATCCCACGTTCACAACAATTGATCAACTACGTACTCCCCCTGAGAAGTATCCCACATCAATCTAGGAGAAAATGACACACCTTGAATTTCTCCCCCTATATAGATGCATCTAGTTAGAAGGAGGGGCAATAACCCTTAGCTTCTCCCTCTGATGGGCCCTAATGTGTCTTTTGAAAGTTCTTTTGTGAAAATATTTGTAATTTAATATTTTGTGGGAACATATTCCAATATGACTTCTTGCTCTACAACCTTCTCTCTCAAAAAGTGATATCATATAGAAATATACTTGGTCCTTGAATGCATCACCAAATTATTTGAAATGTTTATAACACTTGTATTATATCATATACCACCTTGATATCCTTCAATGTTTTCTTTATCCACAACACTTGGGTGCAACAATGTACTTAACTTCTATTGTTGATAAGGATACCGAGTCCTGCTTCTTACTTAAGCAAGTGACCAATCTATTTCCCAAGAAAAATGAACTACCATTGGTACTTCTCCTTTCATCTACACAACCAACCCAATCAACATCAGTATAGGCATTCAAAGAGAAGTGATCATCCCTTTTATACCACAAACCATAGTCTGAAATGCCCTTCAAGTATTTGAATTTCCTTTTGACAACCTTTTCATTAGTTTGTTTATGATTGGCTTGATACTTGCAACCAAACATATCACATGCAATATCAAGTCTAGAAGCTATCAAATATAGTAGTCCTCCAGACATAGACCTATAAAGAGTCTGATCAACTTGAGGTGAATCATCATCCTTTCTCAAATGACAACCAATAGCCATGGTAGTACTCACTGATTTGAAATCCTCCATACCAAACTTATTTAACATCTCTTTAACATACATAATTTAAGAAATAAATATAACATCATCTAGTTAATCACATTGAAGTCCAAGGAAGAAAGACAACTTACCAATCATGGACATCTCAAATTATTTCTGCATCTCTTTTGTAATTTTGTTACACATACCATCATCTCTACCAAAGATGATGTCATCGACATATACAACAAGTATAAAGATATATAAATATTGCTATCTACAATACCTTTCTTGAAACCTTGTTGAAGTAAGTACTTATCCAAGCTTTCATACCAAACCTTAGGAGCTTGCTTGAGACCATACAAACCATGTCCAAATCCTCTGATAATTGAAACCCATCAGACTTCTCTATGCATACTTCTTCCTCTAAAGCACCATTCAAGAAAGTTGATTTGACATTCATATGATAAACCTTGAAGTTCTTGTGAGTGGCAAAAGAAAGAAACATTTTGATTGCCTCCATCTTTGATAATAGAGAAAAAAAATTCTCAAAATCAATTCCTTCCACTTGTGAATAGCCTTGGAAAACCAAATTTTATTTATTTCTTGTCACTTCTCTATCTTCATTCAATTTGTTTTGGAACACCTATTTTGTTCCTGCGACATTCTTATATGCGGGTCTAGGGACTAATTCCCATGTCTGATTCTTCTCAATTTAATCTAGCATGTCTTCCATTGCTTGCAACCATCCTTCATCCTTACTAGTATCAACAAAGGTCTTGGGCTTTATCTTTGATAGGATACAAAGATTTACTTGCTCACTTGCTTTTGCAAGTCTTATCTTGGTTTGCACACCTTGTTCTTGTCACCAATAATTTTATCTTTTGAATGACTCCTTTGAACATATTTGGTTGGAGTCTTAGGGGCCTTCTTTGATATTTGTTCCTTTTCTTATGCCTCATCTTCTTTTTCTTCTAATAAGGGAGGTTCTTCTAATCCACAATCCCTTGGTTTTTGTGTAATTTGACTCCAATCTTCATCTACCTTAACATTTGTGCTTTCAACCATCTTCCTAAGTCTCTCATCATAGCATCTATAGGCCTTGCTTATGGTTTAGTAACCAAGGAAGATTCCTTTATCACATCTTGATTCAAACTTTCCCAATTCTTCTTCATCTCTCTTGATGCAGGAGCTTCCCCAGTTCATAGCATTCTTGCATCAACCAAGACATTTTCTTTATGTTTTTCTTTTTGTTTGCAGTTTCAGCTTTTCTTTCTGTGTGTCCTAGTTTTGGCTCACTGGATCCTGTGGAGTTGGATTCTACTTGAAGACTTGATCATCTTTCTTAGTTCCTAACCGCATCGCATTTGGATAATTTTTCAGCAAGATATCGCTATCGATTTCCTTGACAGTTTCTTGTTACAGGTTGGCAGTTCTTGTTACTGGTTGCCTGTACCTATTTTGGTGATCTACCGAAACCCCTTACAAAGCTTGCAGAGCCTTGGGCATTGACTCTGATGTTCCTTGGTGGGTGGCTAACCTTTTCCCATGATCTATGTTTCATCCTTTGGATTTTCCAGAGGAATATCTTGGCAGAGGCCGACCTTGTTTATTTTACATGTTAGGTCTTGTTCTTTGGGTTTTGATCCCTATTGGGCCAATTGGATCCTTTGGATTGCATATATAATTATAATTATGCATTAGAATGTAATTAATCAAAGAATCAAGTAGCAAGATTGTGTGTAGAAGATAAATCTTAAGATTCAAGGTCCCGATTGTGACCTATTATGTATGTTCCACCAGGCGTGTGAGGGAGTTATGTTGTAACCCGGTTGTTACCAGTTAGTTGTAATCAATTTTCATGAAATAAAAGAATCTGTTTTGCATTGCCTCCATCATGTCTTTGTGTTTCCATTGTGTTTACTCTTGCTGACTGGACTGGATTGATCTCTTTGAGGTCCCTCCTCACTGGTGACTCCTTCAAGTGGTATCAAAGTGAAATTTTGTTCTGGAGGTTGCGAATTTTTTGTTGTAGGGTGGTGGATTGCGGATCTGACCTACAGCTACAGAGAACCAGTGTGAATGATGGCACGAAGAGGAGCTAGCAATGGTGGAGCGCGTTGGAATGCAAACCCTATTGTGATGGAGATGTTGTGAGGTATAGCAGCCCAGTTGGAAGCCATGGAGATAGCCTAGAGAAGAGGTTGACATATCGAAGATGTAAGTGAAGATGAAGGAGAAGAAGCCCCGACAAAACAAGCAAACCCATCAACGGTTGATCCAAATAAGGAAAGTTTTTGAGGGTTTTGAGTAGGGCGAATACTAAACCTCATTTTACCCCACCAGAATATGATGGGAAGTTAGATTTGGACAAATTGATGGATTGGATCTCGTAGATGGAGAAGTATTTTGATTTTGAAAGCACTACAAAAGAGAGGAAGGTCAAATATGCCTGTACCTGGTTGAAAGGTCATGCATCTCTTTGGTGGAAGCATTTGCAAGTTGATAGACAAAGAAGAGGTAAAGAGAAGATTAAGACATGGGATAGGATGATTGCTAAGTTAAAGTCAAAGTTTATGCCAACTGATTATCAAGTGAATCTGTTTCGGAAGTTGCAGTATTTGAAACAAAAGGAATCTAGTGTGAAGGAGTACACCAAAGCATTTTACAAGTTGAATATCAGATATGGATATGTTGATGATGAAGTTGAACAAGTTGCAAGATATTTGAATGGATTGCAGATGTCTATACAAGATGAACTCAGTTTGATCAAATTGGAGAGTGTTGAAGAGGCTTACCAGTACGCCCTAAAGGCAAAAGAGAAGCTAAACAAAACACATGAGCAGAGGTAGAGAGGCAGAGGTGGAAGGTTTACCGGAGGAAGATTTCAAGGAGGAAGAGGATATACCAGAGGAAGAGGAACCAGTATAGATCAAAACAAGGACAAGGAAGTGAACAAAGAAGGTAATTCATAACAGAAGGATGATAAAAATTTCTACTGGAGGAGAGAACTTGATGGCTACCGGAATGAGAATTTTGGAAGACAACACAAGAGGACATTTAGAGGAACTTGCTATAAGTGTGGAGGAGAAGGGCATCATGCATTCGAGTGTAAGAAGACAGAGAATACTGGAAGAGCAGCAGTGGTGGAAAAAAACCCCACTGGATTAGACAATCAATCGAAAGATGGAGAGTTGTTGGTGATGAGGAGAGATTTGTGTCATATCAAAGGAGATGAAGAGCCCTTGCAGAGGAAGAATCTGTTCAAGACCAAATGTAAGGTATTTGGTAAGTGTTGTAAAGTTGTTATTGATAGTGGTAGTTTAGATAATCTTGTTTCAGAAGAGATGGTGAATAATTTAAAATTGGAGAGATTGAAACACCCTAACCCTTATCAGATAGCATGGATTCAGGATGAACATAAGTTGTTAGTAAGTGAGCAATGTTTGGTGAAATTAAAAGATTGGGACTTATCATGATGAAGTCTCGTGTGATATTATGCCTATGGATATTTGTAATCTTTTGTTGGGTAGACCTTGGCAGTTTGATAGACAGGCAGTACATGATGGGAGAAAGAATACATACACTATTGTGGCCAATGGGATGAAGCAAACCTTGTTTCCTTTAGAGGAACCTTTGAAGAATGAAGTCAATGCTAGAATCTATATAGTAGATGGAAGGAAATTCCTGGATGGTCTGAGACATGAGAATGTGTGTTTTTCCTTAATTCCTAAGAAGACTGAGAAATCGGAATTGGAAGAAGAACAACCGAAAGAGATAAAATATTTGCTGACAAAATATAAAGACATCATTTCAAATAATGTACCTGATGGATTGCCGCCTATGAGAAGTATTATTCATTGCCTGGACTTGGTTCCCAGAGCTAGGTTGCCTTACAAAGTTGCACACCGGTTGACACCAGCAGAGAATGAAGAACTGAATAGACAAGTGCATGACCTTTTCAAGAAAGGTTTGATTAGGGAAAGTTTGAGCCCTTGTGTAGTACTGATAGTATTAGCACCTAAGAAGAATGGAGAGTGGAGAATGTGTATAGATTCCAGAGCAATAAACAAGATCACAGCGAAATATTGATTTCCTTTGCCTAGGATGGATGACATAATGGACTATTTGAGTGGAGAAAAATAATTTACAAAGATAGATTTGAAGAGTGGATATCATGAGATCAGGATCAGAGAAGGTGATGAGTGGAAGACAACATTTAAGACAAATGAAGGACTGTATGAATGGTTGGTGATGCCTTTTGGGTTAACTAATGCACCGATTACTTTCATGATGCTGATGAATGATGTATTGAAGAAATTATTGGGTATGTTTGTTATTGTGTATTTGGATGACATTCTTATTTTCAGTAAGACAAAAGAGGAGCATTTGTTGCAATTATGACAAGTTTTGTAGAGGTTGAGAGAAGAGAAGTTGTTGATAAATATCAAGAAGTGTACTTTCATGAAGGATGAGTTAGTCTATTTGGGATTTATGATATCTGAGGATGGTTTGAAGATGGACCCTGAGAAAGTGAAAGAAATTGTTGAGTGGCCTACAACGGAAAGAATTGGAGAGGTAAGATCATTTCATGGATTGGCTAGCTTTTACCGGGAGTTTATCTGAAATTTCAGTTTAGTTTGTAACCCTATGACTAAGACCATGAGGGGATATTGGAAGGAATTCAAGTGGACCACCAGAGCACACAAAAGTTTTGAAATGTTGAAATAGAAAGTGACTGAGAAGCCTGTGTTGGCTTTATCAGATTTCAATAAAGTACTTCAAGTGGATTGTGATGCAAGTGGAATAGCAATAGGAGCAGTCTTGAGTCGGGAAGAGAGGGTTGTAGCTTATTTCAATGAGAAATTGAATGATGCCCGGAGGAGATATTCAGCGTATGATCAAGAGTTTTATGCCATAGTTCAAGCCTTGAAGAAGTGGAGACATTCCTTGTTGCCTAAGGAGTTTGTGTTGTATACAGATCATCAAGCTTTGCAGTATTTGAATAGTCAGAGTAAGTTGAATCGGAGACATATGAGATGGGTAGAATTCTTGCAGAGTTATACCTTTTTGTTGAAGCATAGAAGTGGGAAATATAACAAAGTTGCTAATGCATTAAGTAGGAGAATGAATTTGCTGACAAAGATGAGAGTGATAGTATTAGGATTTGAAGACCTTGTATGATGATGACCCAAATTTTGCAGAACCTTGGAAAGCATGTAGAGAATTGGTAATGGTAGATAGAAGCAAGTGGTTGGATTACTTCATTCAGGATGGGATGTTATTTAGAGGAGTTCACTTGTGCATGCCTAAGAGTTCTATGAGGGATAATCTGATAAAGGAGAAACACAGTGGAGGATTAGTTGGACATTTTGGTATTGACAAAACAGTTGCATTGGTGAGTGAGCAGTACTTTTGGCCCCATATTCATAAGGATGTTAAGAGATATGTACAAAGTTGTAGAGTTTGTCAAGTTGCAAAGGGTATTAGTCAGAATGTGGGATTGTATAAACCTTTGACAGTATCGATAAGACCTTGGGAGGATATAAGCATGGATTTTGTACCCCGATTGCCTAAAAAACCGAGAGGAAATGATTCTATATTTGTGGTAGTGGATGTATTCTCGAAGATGGCTCATTTCATACCTTGTAAGAAGACATCAGATGCATTGTATGTAGCAGACCTATTTTTCAAGGAAGTGGTGAGATTGCATGGATTACCTAAGAGCATGGTTTCGTATAGAGACACTAAGTTTGTTGGTTATTTTTGAAGAACACTTTGGAAGAAGATGAAGACAAATTTGAAGTTGAGTTCTACTTTTCTTCCATAGACTAATGGACAGACATAAGTAGTTAACTAGAGCTTGGGAAACTTGTTGAGATGTTTAGTTGGAGATAAAACTAGAAGTTGGGATTTGATCCTTGCGGAAGCAAAGTTTGCCTGCAACAATTCAATGAATAGGAGTACCGAAAGAACAACTTTTGAGATTGTTACCAAAGTGCATCCTATAGGTATATCTGAATTGAAGGATATTAGCAGTGAAGACCAGAGAAGTTAAGAAGCAGAAGAATTTGCAGATCACATGGCAGCCTTGCATATTCAGGTTAAGCAACATTTGGAGGACATGAACAACAAGTATAAGGAGAAGACAGATGAGAAGGGGAGACATAAGGAATTTGAAGTTGGTGATGAAGTGATGGTATATCTGAGAAAAGAGAGATTCTCGACTGGAACTTATAACAAGTTATAGATGAAGAAGTTTGGACCTTGCAAGATTTTGAGGAAGTTCAGTTCTAGAAATGCATATGAAGTGGAGTTACCGGATAGTCTAAGTATTTCACCTATGTTTAACATTGCAGATCTTCATGAGTATCATGAACCAGAATTCAGTGAGGACAGTATTGCAGACTTGGAGAAATAGTTGCCGTGGAAAGAACCGGATCAGATTGAAGAGATTTTGGACAGTAGGATTGGGCATAGTACCCAGAGCAATCAGTATAAGGAGTATCTTGTGAAGTGGAAGGAAAGACTAGTTGAAGTTTCATCTTGGATTTCTTAGGTAGAGGTAGCCCGTCTTGGTTTTCCTTTAACCCCAACAAAGTGAGAGGCTCACTTTTTCAATAACCCCGAATGTTTGATGCAGGACCATCCTCGTTTCATAGCAATCTTGCTTCAACCAAAAACATTTTCTTTATGTTTTACTTTATGTTTGTAGTTTCAACTTTTCTTTTTGTGTGTCCCAATTTTGGCTCACCAGATGCTATGGATTTGGATTCTACTTGAAGACTTGATCATCTTTCTTAGTTCTTGACTGCATCGCATTTGGATCATTTTTCGGCAAGATATCGCTATCAGTTTCCTTGACAGTTTCTTGTTACCGATTGGCAGTTCTTATTACCAGTTGTATGGACTATTTTGGTGATCTACCAGAACCCCTTTTGAAGCTTGCGAAGCCTTGGGCGTTAATTTCAATGTTCCTTGGCATGTAGCCAACCTTTTCCCACAATCTATGTTTCATCCTTTGGATTTTCTGGAGGCTGACCTTGTTTATTTTACATGTTAGGTCTTGTTCTTCGGGTTTTGATCCCTTTTGGGCCAACTGGATCCTTTGGATCACATATATAATTGTAATTGCACCTTAGAATGTAATAAATCAAAGAATAAAGTAGCGAGATTGTGCATAGAAGATAGATCTTAAGATTCAAGGTCCCAGTTGTGACCTATTATGTATGTTCTACCAGGCCTATGAGTCGGTTATGTTGTAACCCGGTCGTTACCGATTGGTTGTAATCAATTTTCATGAAATAAAACAATTTGTTTTGCATTGCCTCCATTATATCTTTGTGTTTCCATTGTGTTTACTCTTGCTGACCGATCCGGATTGATCTCTTTGAGGTCCCTCCTCATTGGTCACTGCTTCATCTCTTGATTTAACATTTTCTACCAAAAAATTTGAAATACCTAATAGTAGCAAGTCATTCACACCATATCTCATAAGGGGTCTTAGAGATATTGATCCTCAATAGCACTCTATTAAGGATATAGACAAAAGAATGAACTACTTCTTTTCGATACACAATAGGGAGATTAGCTTCTTTTAACATTTTTCTTTCCATTTCTTGGACTTTTTTAATCTTTATTTCGACTACCCCATTCTGTTGAGAGATTCTAGGAGTAGACATATGTCTCCTAATTCCATGATCTTCACACAAAAAAAATCAAATTCATTTGAAATGAATTCACCTCTAACAAATCTTAGGAATTTGATCTTAGCATCTACTTCATTCTCAACCATATATTTAAAGGCTTTAAACTTATCGACAGCTTCTAAGTTAATCTCTCAAAAGTGTAACCTAGGTCATTTTAGAATAATTATCAATAAGAAACATAAAGTACCTTTCATCATTGATTCCCTTTGTCCTGGTTGGTCTGCACAAGTCGATGTGTATCAGCTCCAAGGGTTTTGTAGAAGAGTACTCTTTGTTCTTGAATATTGTCCTAATCTTCTTTCCCATTTGACATTCTTTACATAATATGTTTGTAGGCTTAACGACCGTTGGAATGTCTCTTACCACATGTGTAGAGCTCATCTTCACCATGATGTCAAAGTTGATGTGACCCATCCTCTCTTTCCATAACCAACATTCATTGTGTTGTGTCATTAGACAATTTCTTCCTTTAGCCTCCTTGAGGTGATAACCATTTCCATCAATCCTAATTCCTTCTGCAACGAGTCCTCCAAAGTCACCCTTTCCGATTTCACAACCTTTGTCATGAAATGTAAGATTATATCCTTTGTTACACATATGAATAACATTGAGGAGATTGTGTTTCATTCATTTAACATAAATAATATCCTCTATCTTTTTCTTTCCATCAATTGTTATAATACCCTTTCCACATATTTGTGCAGAGCCTTCATCACTAAACTTAACTGATCCACCATTCCAATTCTTAAGGTTGATGAACTTCCCTTTGCCACTAGTCATGTCATGGGAAGAATCACTATCAATCAACCACACATTTTCCTCTTCTTTTGCATGGAAGGTAGTCCACACAATCATTGGTTTCAATATATTTGTCAACCTACAAGGTAGAGAACTTCTTACATTTTTCAATATCACCCCTTTTGTCACCATATTTCAAGGCCACGAAGAGTGTTTTATCATCTGAATAATCATGATCCTCATCTTCTAAAGAATAACTGATTTCCTTAGAATACGAACTTATTTTGAACTTCTCTCTCTTTTATTGTCATCTTTTGATTCTGTAAAGGTACATTTAGAGGCAAAAAGACTGATTCTTTGACAATTAAAACATTTGGAAGGTAACTTACCTTTGTAATTCTTGATGCCTTTCTTCAATCTTTTCGCAAATTTTTCTTTAACTTCATCAAAACCATCTAACTGATCAACTACTCCATCTTCTACCTTCACATTGACTTTGAATGTTTCTTCCTTCTTTCAAAATCTTTGTCAAACTCTCTCATCTCAAAGGCAGTGAGAGCACCATATACTTGATACATCGAATACTTATCCAAGTCCTTACTTTCCTCAATAGTGGATATATTATGACTATAAGATTTAGGAAGAGATCTAAGTATCTTTTTCATAGCCTCATCTTCTTTCAATTCTCCACCAATACCTTTGATTCCATTT
The DNA here is from genome assembly GCF_030272615.1 of Cryptomeria japonica. Classification (NCBI taxonomy): domain Eukaryota; kingdom Viridiplantae; phylum Streptophyta; class Pinopsida; order Cupressales; family Cupressaceae; genus Cryptomeria; species Cryptomeria japonica. The sequence continues at coordinate 407,644,080 of NC_081407.1, forward strand.
ACCACTTCATCCACCCAAAGCACATAACTAGCAAAGTCTTCATTCTCTGAAATCCTCAAATTCTAAAATTTGCACTTGAATTTTTGCATCTTGATTTTCTTTACTTTATCATTTGCTTCATAAATGTTGTTAAGTTTGTCCCAAATCTCGTTGGAAGTACCATAATGCATCACCTTCACAATTTTTGAATCTGCTAACCACTTAAGATAACATTCATTTCCTTGCCATTATTTGCATACAACCTGATATTTTTTGGATCTATTGGAGGAGTAGCAAGAGAAGTGTAACCATCCCTGACTGAGTTCCAAACTCCAAACCATAAAGAGGACATATATGCTTCCATTCTTACTTTCCAAAAAGTGTAGATTATTCCATCAAATATTGGTGCCTTGTGAGATCCATCTTGTGCCATCATGGGCCTTCCTCAAGTGTTTAAGATACTTCTATGAAACTTGGCTCTAATACCAATTATTAAACATACCAAATATTGAGAGGGAGTGAATCAGCATTTGTAAAACTTAAACATTTTAGTTCAATTCAAATTCAAAACTCTCATATAGATCAACAATAATGAAAGATAAAGAAACAAACATTGATGCACAAGAAAACACCATATTTACGTAGAAAACCCAATGAGAGAAAAACCACGATGAGAGATATCTCACAATATATAAACACAAATACAAATTATTTTAAGGCTCGTTACCTAAGGAAGCACACTTCTCCTTGAAGGACTTGTTGAAGAAGTTCACTTCCTCAAAGAAAGATACAAGGACCTACTAAAGAGGTCCATAATCATAGTTTAGGATACATGAAAATATGAATTATAATAAATAATCTTTCATCTCACAACCTCTAGCAATCTCTTGAGAATGTAGCAACTCTTGACTCACTACCTCAAGAAACCATTAAGCAATTAAGCTCCAAAACTTTCACCACCCATTTTCACTGCACCACTTTTCATATCTCACACATTCCACACACTTGCAATTAATTTTATCTTCTATATATCATCCACAAGCAGGGAAAACATCAAATTAGGTCGGCTAGAACAAGAGACAAGCAATGTCCCCAATAAGTCAACCTCAAAAAAATATTACAATGAAATCACTCTAAGCTAGGAGATAGAGTGGACCAAAAACAACTTATCAAATGTTTCCATGTATCCCCAAACATCAAACATGCTATCACACATCATCCTAAGTCAGTAACAGGGTAACATGTAGATGAAATGTGTGGAATTTTACTAGTCGGCCCAAAAACATAACTTCCAAATGAATTTAAATAATGCAGCTCAAATTGAGACATAGTTGGTCCCAAAGAAAATTAATCACAACCACCAATGCTAGCACAAATCCCTAAATGCATAGCATAAGGAAGAGAATAAGTTGTGTCTGCCAAATAACCAAAAAGCACCTTGAAAAATCAACTCCAGACAAAATCACCATAGTCATGAGGAGCACATAGAGATGCTTGATGAACAACCAACAACATTCCCATACATAATTTTCACAATGTCATGCAAAAAAAAGTTGGAGCAACCAAACAGATACAAATTTATTTACACCTAAAAGGCTAGAAAACACAATCACAAGATATAACATTATAAAACATACTTGTGGTAAACTTCAACATCTGAAATATGAACTTGGACACTGCACATATGATATAAGCATGTCCACCAAGCCACATGATCACAAACAACAATATGGAGCATTTTTTGGATCAGCTCTGACAAGCAACCAAACTACCAACATAATGCATTTACCAAAAAAATATGTCGAAACACCAATGACTTGAAAAGATAGGAGTGCAATTTTGACGCAGAGCCCCAAGGAACAAAGGCGAGACCCAAACTCACTCTACAAGACCCTCAATTAAGGTCTCAACATTCATATATTCTTGGACACAACATGAAAGGACACCTCTACACTCCCCTTTTTTCAATGGGTACCCTTTTGATCCCTAAACAACTTATTGAGATACAACTTTTCACATCAAGTCTCTCCTTGACACCAACACTCATGTCACCGCCTATGACCAACTTGGATTATAACACATCCACCATAGTAGTGAAGGTATGGACCCTATAGAACCTCTTATCCAACCCTAGAGACATTGACTACAATCAAGACAACACCCTTTTTGTTTTATGAGTTCAATCAAGGTGACTTGCCATCTACAAGACACATATTCCTTGTAGCCCTGGTTTTTAGCCTTTAAGGGCAAAACATTGAAATTATCCTAATAACACCCCAAACTATTATCACTCTTAGATACCCCATTTGGTGATACAAAACATTCCCAAGACTCAAACCCTACTCTTGCATTAAGTGGGTCAAGCAATTGCTGCTACAATAGACCTGATAGGGCTTTTAGACCACTTTTACAAAGCAACCACACACCAATGGCTTGATCTAGTGACACCAATGGTTGGGAAAGGTTTTCACACATCCCAAAACACAAAATCCACCATTATATAGGGTCCACCACTCTTGTTTATGCTTCTGCAAAATTATTATCAATCAAAATTGCTTAGTCACATGAGGATGCCTAGCTTAGGGTCTGCTCCCAAAATTCACCAGTTCAACGGCCCACTCAAAAAATTTGAATATCTTAAAATAAATTGTCTCTTTTACCATTCCCCATATTTTGAACCAATTTGGCTAGAGAAATGTGGGGTTAAGAGAGCATTTCCTCGAAAACCCTGGTTTTGGAGGGTTTTCAAACCACCTTTCACCAAAATGCAGATATCTCACTTATTTCTCAGTCTTTTCCTACCATATCAAAGCCAAATGAACATAGACACAGAGGCCTATTCAAATCAATTATTTATCCTGCACATGGAGTTCGTACAATAACCATACAAGGTACTGTTACAACAAATTTGTGTAAATTTCTGAGTGTTATCGAATTTGATCATTGTCTTACATCAAAAACTTCATCAATCCTTTCTTCTCAACCTCCAAGGCCTTAAGAAATGTCTCTCAAACCTCCTCAACCAACTCTAACTGAATTTGAATTAAGTATTTGTTGGAGGGAGATTAGTTACAGATTGACAACAAAGGTTGTCAATTTGTAATTGACAACTTTGCACAAAATGTGACAACCTATGAAATCTGCCTATGTAACCTATTAGGACACATCATAAACCTTAAAAATAGACCACATAGGAGCCAAAATACAATGCTTGCCTCATTTGTGCATTTTGGATGTCATTTGACCATGGTTGACCAAATAGGTCCTAAGAAGTTCACAACTACAAAATGACACCAAGGCCTTACATGGCTAATCAAAACAAAAATGATTGGTCTTGAAAGATCTTATTACAAATTAAAACATTCAAGGAACCTACAAATAACTCCAAGAGCCTGATGGTATGATGAAAGAATAAGTATCCGGTAGAATACTAAGAGGGGGGGGTGAATAAGTAAATTGAAAAACTGATACAAAGTTCCCAAACTCAAACTCAGTCAAACAAAGTAAGCATATCTTAGTCAAGATCAATATTCATAGGAATACTTGACATTAACTGGTTTAACTGCTATGACAAATTTAACAGTAAACACCTTCAATCTTGTAAACATCAACAATGCTTAATCATAACTCAACATATTCATCTCTCAATGCTTATACTTAACATGCCTTATCAGAAGTTAATCAAATCAACAAATAAGATCATAGCCACAAAAGCATTCACCACTTGACACAAATGTTTATACATGGAAAACCCAAATAGGTAAAAACCACGATGAGATGGGACTCACAAGGATAGCTATCTGAACTCTTTCGAAGTTCACCATGTTAGGAGCCAAAGCCTATTAGAGCTTTACAATAAGTCCTATTAAGAACTAATTCTGGTTAGGAATCACCCGGTTAAGGGATTTACAAATATGCCTTGTTAGAAGCACAATACCCTGTTAGGAGTAACCTCGCTGGAGGATTTAAGAATTCAAGCTAATGGACCACCTTGTTAGAGGATTTAATGAGTAACCAAGCTTGTTAGAGCTTACCTGGTTAAGGGATTTTACTTATGTTGTAATTGTTAGAAAACAACAGGTTTTCTTGATCTGTCTAAGTAGCACTATCTTTGCTTGATCAGATCCTTCTAAGCTTCAATTTGCCTTCACTCAAAGTGCAGATCCATTCACTGGTTGGGCAACCACACACTCAACAGGTTTAATATCAACCTTGCCAACAACCTTTACAAACAACTTCATCGACCTTAAATACAAATCAATTAGATCGGTAATACAACAAAAACCTAATTCTCATCATTGAGATTACAAACAAGTCAATTCAATCTTGACCATTAGAAATCATAACAATCTCTTCACATTCTTCAAGACAATTCCAACCGCTACATGATCACCGCTCCATTGGATTTTGTAACTCATCAAAAGTTGTGCATTAAATGCAATCCACTTTGCTCCTTCCCTAGACAATAAGCAAACGTGCCAATCCAATTTGAATTTATCCTCATACAGTGATCACATGTGTCTCCATCATTACCGCTCATCAGATAATAAACCAACAAACTTGATCGGTTAGGGTTCAACAACTAATAGGGTTTACCAGTTACATTACATAGAAAGGTTTAACCCTTCACACCGGTTCACCGGTTCAACTCACAAACTTTACATACACCGGTTACAACATCATGTACAACTCTCTTCTTACCGGTTACTATCCAATATCAAAAACAACAATATCAGCAATAACATGAATACCTTTTATCGGTTAAATTGACATCAATGACAACATATCATTAATGCAATCTCTTATGCAAAATGTCAAACAAACTCAAAATGCCAACAATCTCCCCCTTTGGCATTGATGACAATACAAACATCAACACCTCTGATTGTTGTTGAGATTGGTGAATAGGAATCTTGGTTTACATTACCAAGTATTCACCTTGCTTTCTGTGTGTCCAGCCTGTCGCTAGTGAATAGGAATCTTGGTTTACATTACCAAGTATTCACCTTGTCAGACACATAATTCTTCTCCTCAATCACATAATTCTTCTCCCTCTTTAACAGCAATACCAAAATGAAAGTAAAACATGTAATTCTGCTCTCACTGTGTATCAACATCATTCTACAACTTGATGCTCCCCCTATGGAATACATCCACTCCTTCATCAATCCATATAAGATTCTACAAGTAATTCAGGGACTAATAAAATCAACATCATGTTCAACTGACTTCATGAAGAGGGACAACCCCCAATTGACTTCTAAGATATTCAAAAGTGGTCTTAGGCAGAGGTTTGGTAAAGATATTTGCAAGTTGCTCCTTGGTAGAAACATGCTCCAAGATAACATCTTTACTTTGAACTTTTTCCCTCAAGAAGTGATATTTCAATTCAATGTGCTTAGTCCTTGCATGCAAAACAAGATTTTTAGAAATGTTTATTGCACTTGTATTATCACACAACATCTTTATTGGTTCTAAGATTTTCATCTTCAAACCTTCCAAAATGTGCCTCATCCACATAGCTTGTGTGCAATTCATATAAGTTGCTACATATTTAGCTTCAGCAGTAGATTGTGAAGTGCAACTCTGCTTTTTACTACTCCATGAGACTAGCCATCCTCCTAGAAAGAATGCTCCACTGGTAGTACTCTTCCGGTCATCAATATTTCCTACCCAATCAGCATCTGTGTATGCCTCCAACTCAAAATCTCCACCATATGGATACTATAATCCATAATCAATAGTACCTTTCAGATATCTAAAGATTCTCTTAGTTGCCATCAGATGTGCCTCCTTTGGATTCTTTTGAAATCTAGCCACAATACCAACTGCATGGGCAATATATGGTCGACTGTGAACAACATAGTGTAGTTTCTCAATCATTGACCTGAATTCCTTTTCATCTACAGACTTAGATGCATCTTCCTTGGACAATTTACAGCCTATAACCATTGGGGTTCCAACTAGTTTATAGTCACTCATACCGAAAGTCTTCAAAACCTCCTTCACATATTTGGATTGAGTAATGAAAATGCCATTCTTCATCTGTTGTATCTGTAAGCCTATGAAAAAATTTATTTCCCCTACTAATGACATCTCAAATTCATTCTTCATTTCATCTGCAAAACAATTACTCGTGTCATCATTTCCTCCAAATATAATGTCATCTAGAAATACTTCACTGACCAATATATCATCTCCTTTAGATTTAAGATAAATGTTGTTGTCATCACTGGTTCTAGCAAAGCCTATCTTCATCAGATGAGTATGGAGTCATTCATACCATGCTCTGGGTGCCTGCTTTAGTCCATACAAAGCTTTATGCAGTTTGCATACCATATCTTCCTTATCTGTCAATACATAACCATCTTCTTCCACTATCCCATTCAAGAATGCAAACTTGACATCCATCTGGTATACTTTGAACTTCTTATGAGCTGCAAATGCAAGTAGTGTTCTGACACCTTCTAGTCTTGCTATTGGTGCAAAAGTTTCTCCATAATCTTCTCCTTCTTCTTGTGCATAAACTTTGCATACTAATCTTGCCTTATTGCGAACTACAACACCATCTTCATTTAACTTGTTTTTGAATACCCATTTAGTACCTATAACATTCTTGTTTACCAGTCGGGGTACCAGGGTCCAAGTGTTGTTCTTCTCAATTTGTTCCAACTCCTCCTCCATAGCTTTCACCCAATGATCGTCACCAAATGTCTCTTTAGCATTTCTAGGTTCAAAGGTGGATATCATGCAAGAGTTCTCTCTTATTCTCCTTATAGTTAGTACTCCAACATCCTTATCCCCAATTATCTGTTCAGGACTATGATTCAGTTTCACATACCTAGGAATAACATGATCATTCTCTTTAGGTTCAGCTTCTTCATGGTCATCTTCCTCTGAATTTATTTGTTCTGATTGAACAAGTACATCAGGATTTCCTTTACCGGTTTCTGATTTAACAGTTTCAGGTTCTAAAAGCAAAATGCAAGGATCTTCATCCTTCTTCTCAGAATTGGTTCCTTCTAATATTTCAGAACATTCATCTACACAAACATCAACACTCTCAACATTTTTTTGTGTCCGGTTGTTGAAGCATTTATAGGCCTTACTCTTGGTGGAATAGCCAAGAAATATGCCTTCATCACTCTTAGCTTCAAACTTGCTTATGCAGTCACCTCTTTTAATAAAACATTTGCTACCAAATATTTTTAAATAGCTAACATCGGGTGATCTCCCATTCTAGTACTCATATGGGGTTTTGTCCTTACCTCTTTTTACCAGAACTCGATTCATTGTGTAGACAGTTGTACTTACAACTTCTTTCCAAAAGGTTTTTGATACACCTCCTTGTATCGACATAGTTCTAGCAACTTCAACCATTGACCGGTTGTTTCTCTCTGCTATACCATTTTGCTATGGTGTCCTTGGTGCAGAAAGTTGCCGCTTGATACCAGTATCATCACAATATTTAGTGAACTCTACAGAAGTGAATTCACCACCTTGATCTGTTCTTAAATTTTTTTCTTTTTGCCACTCTCTTTCTCAGCTAAGACTCAAAATGCCTTGAATTTGCCAAAAGCTTCATTCGTATCCTTCAAGAATGTGACCCACATCATCCTTGAACAATCATCAGTGAAGATCATGAAGTATCTGTCAGCTTGAATGCTTCTTGTTCTTATTGGTCCACATAGGTCTGTATGAACCAAATCTAACAAGTGCTCTACTGAGAAGGACTTGCTCTTGCAAGTTGAAGAAGTCATCTTTCCTAGTTGACATTCTTTACAAAGAGCATTAACCGGTTTCTCTAGCTGAGGCGGACCTCTTACTATCTTAGACTTGCTTACTTTAATAATATTGTCAAAATTTATATGACAAAATCTCCTATGCCAAAGCCAGCTATCATCTATTTTTGCAACCAAACAGTTGCTAACTTTAGGATTGAGATGAAATAGATTACCTTTGGTATGTTTGTCGGTTGCAATTAATTCATCTTTGTTGTCAAACATTTTGCATATACCATTTCTGAACTCCAGTGGGTAACCTTTGTCATTAAGTTGTGCCACACTTAACGGATTGTGCTTTAGGCCTTCAACCCAATAGACATCATCAACACTACTCTTTCCATTAAGAGAAATAACTCCCTTACCTTTTACCATACAGGGTGAGTCATTGCCAAATCTGACAATATCGCCATCAAATTCCTTCGGGGAAAGAAATTTACTCTGATCACCAGTCATGTGATGCGAACAACCACTATCAATGATCCAATCATCAGAGTTATCCATTCTGGATACTAGTGCCTTCTGATCTGATACTTCTTCCTTAATTGCTACAAACACAATATCTTCACTAACATCATCATCAGATTCATCATCAATAATACCACTATCAATAGCTACAAGACAATCTCTCTTGCCTTTACCCTTGTACTTCTTAAATTTGTCTCTCTTGTAATCATTTTCACCATTAGGGCAGTTTGTTGCTATATGGCCAATCTTGTTGCATGCAAAACATTTTAAAGGTAGCTTACCTCTATATTTACCAGTGCCTCTAGGTAGACGTTTTGCCAACAATGCTTCAAGTTCCACTAAGTTGTCTTCATCATTGGCATCTCTATTGGATCTAGATTCATAACTATTGCCGGTATCTCTACTTCTTCTCACATATGGGTTAGAGACAGAAGCTTTAAATGTAGATTTTGATTTTTGTACACTACCATCATAGCCATTTAGTTCAAAAGCAGTAAGTTTGCCAATAATAGAGTCAAGAGTTACCTTTGTCTTGTCAATGGATTTTAGCTCCTGAATAGCTGTAACTCGGATAGCATAGACTAGTAGCAGGGTTCTCAGTACCTTACTAATTATTGTGGCATCTTCCACTTTCCCTCCTACCCTCTTTATCTCTCCAACTATCTCATTGATCCTTTGACCATACTGTTGGTGTAAATAAATATTCATTATGGATATTATTACACTTTACTTAAGTTAACTTAGGATAAAGCATCTCTTCGTAGTTTGGATTTGAGACACTTAGGGAAGTGTGCACATAGGGATAGAGCTTGTAGGAGAAATTCCACCTTTTGTGGTCTTATTTTGCTATTACACTCCACATTCTGTGGGTCATCCATCTCTTGTGGAATATTATATTATTTCTCCTACCTACCCCTAGTATTTCTTACCTACCCTTGTTTCTCATTAAGCCACATGTCATGATTGTGTGCTCCTACATCCATATGGCATTGCCTATATAAGTAGGCCTATATTCATTGTATTGGTGAATCCAGTTGATCATTTTCATATTGATGAGAATACAGTTTGTTCTTGTCATTCTTTTGTCTCTATTTTAATACTTTTCATTGTGCCCTTGATCTTGGAAAAATCTCACATGGTATCAGAGCCATTGGGGCTTCATTGATTGGTTTTTGGAGACATCGTAGAAGGCTTCTATTTTTGGATTTGAGGAACTACGCTTTTTAAAGGCATCTTGGAGCGTTTTCGACCTCACCATTGCATCCGGGAGGTCATTTCCATAAAAATGGAGTATAAATTCGACCTATTTTGGCAAAAATCGATTATTGGGTGTGGAGGAAATTTTCTACCCAATTCAAGCGGTACGGTACATAATTTTTGGATTTTTTTCAAAAAAAAAAAATTATTTTTTTCTGAAAATTATTTTCCAGTTTGAAAATTTAAAAAAAAATCTGAAAATTATTTTTGGGATCCATACCTTCTGTACAGTCAGTGCCTAGTCAGCAGCACCCAGTCAGCATTTTCTTTGGAAATTTTTAGACCCCTCTCCATTGAGCAGTTTGGATTTTTGGGTCAACTTTGGAGGCCCATAACTTGCTCAATTTTTCTCCTTTTTTGGTGCCATTTTTTTTTATTTGGGCTAATTTTTCATGCTCTTCGCAGTGGTGTGGTTATTTTTTGGTTTTGGTGCACAAGTTTTTTAGAATTTTCAGATTCTCTCAGCTGTACCTGTCCAATCCTCAATTATGCAAATTCAAAGGCCTTGTTTGAGCTCATAGGACCTCGTTTTCAGGTGCCGTTCTTTTTTAAGTGCATTTTTTTTCATCTACTTTCATAATCTATGATCAAATTTTAGAGATTTTAAGTAGAAATTATACTTTCAGATATTGGTCTTACTTGGCCTATTTGGTACTTGTATATTGTTTGGATCTTAGTTTAGAACTCTTGCATTATTAGTTTGAGTCTCTTTTGGCCTTATTGAGGCAGTTGTAAAATTGAAATCAGAAGTCCAATTTGCCATTTTTTGCAAGTGGCCCATTGTACATGCACTAAGTATAAAGTGTCAAATCATCACTTTTGGGGGGGTTCTTTGATTGAGTGAATTTGGGGGGGTGTCTTGTGTGATTGTGCCTCTCTTTCCTTGTGCTCTTTTATTTTTGTTGCAATGAGTCCTCATAAATTTCCACCTTTAACTCCACATAATTAATCATCATGGAAAATTAAAGTATGGAGCAAATTAATGGAAAAAGGTCTCACGCATTACATAGATGGAACAATAGAAGCACCACCTGGTCCTAAGGCTGATCCTAATGCTCAATTAGAATGGTTTACTAAGAATTGCATGGCTCTTGGAAATTTGCACAAGTATGTATCAGATGACCTCATCTTTCATATTGAAAAGTGTACTACAATCAAAGATGTTTGGGATATGTTTCAGAAATTGTATGGTCAAGTTGATGAAATCAGAGGTTATAAGATTGACAATGAGCTCACCAACTTGGATCCCAAGAGTTTTGATACAATCCAAGATTATGTCACCAAAGCAAATGAGCTAAGAGCAAAGCTTAAGGATTGTGGAATTGACAAAAAGGATGCTCAGTTGATATTCAACTTGTTGGACAAACTTGCACCAGAATATGCAGCATTTGTGTCTAGCTTCCAAACTCATTGTTTGACAGTGGGGAGTTCCTATGTTATGCCTTCATTTGATGCTTTCACAGAAATGTTGATATTGGAACAATCTAAGTTGTTGAACATGGGGCTTCTCAAGTCTTCAAAGTCCCAGGCTTTGGTGGCTAATCAAGGTAATCAAGGAAGTCAAGGCAAAGATTCCAACAAGAAGAAGAAGCACTCCAAGTCTAAGCCACAACAGGAAAAAGGACAATCATCCTCTCCATCACAAGGCGATTTTTCATCCTCTTCCAAGAAGGGGACACCACCTAAGAAGGATAAACCAACTTGTGCATATTGCAAGAAGTATGGTCATGATGAGCATCGATGCCACACAAAATAAGTTGATAAGTTAACTAATCTTCTTAAGAAAAACAACATCAACTTGCCATCTACCTACACAAAGAAGGATTCATCTCCTTCCTCTTCCACACATTCTAAGGGAAAAGGGCAAGCATTTGTGGCTACAACAGGTTCTTCACAGCAGTGGATACTTGACTCGGGTGCCTCATATCACATGGGTTCTACAAAGGAACAGTTTTCTTCATTGGAGCCATCTAAGGTACCTCACATTTACATAGGAGATGATACACAAGTAGAGGTTGAAGGGAAAGGTTCAGTTGACATGGATGATGGAACATTTGAGAATGTTCTCTATGTTCCTAACTTGTCTACCAACCTTCTCTCTATCTACCAAATCACTCACTATGGGAATGGGAAAAAGGTTGAGTTTACACCAGATTCAGTTGTGGTAAAGGAACTTGATGATGATGCCTTGGTAGCAGTGGGACAAGTCAATGACAACTCAAGGCTTTATTCATTCTCCCACTTTGTGCCAAGTTCACCCTCTAGGGCCTTGCTTGCTCATTCAAATTCTGAAAGTAAGCTATGGCATGAGCGGTTTGGTCACCTCAACTACCGTTGTCTTCAGCAGCTCAGCACTAAAGACATGGTCACGGGTCTACCTCGAATTAGTTTTTCAGAGGGTGTATGTTTAGGGTGTTCCATGGGCAAGCATCCAGAGGAGAAGTTTGATAAGGGGAAAGCTTGGAGAGCTTTGGAAGTTCTTCAACTTGTTCACAGCGATTTAGCAGGTCCATTTCTAGCACCTTCATTTAGTAAGGCCCGCTATGTCCTCACCTTCATTGATGACTACTCTCGCTTCACTTGGGTCTACTTTCTCATTCATAAGAGTGAAGTATTGACAGATTTCAGGACTTCAAGACTCGTGTGGAGAAGCAATCTGGGAAAGTGGTCAAGATTCTTCGTACAGATAATGGAAGGGAATATGTGAACAAAAGACTTGAGTATTTTTGTACATTTGAGGGGATTGATCTTCAGCATTTTGTTGCATACACTCCATAGCATAACAGAGTTGTAGAACGCAAGAATAGAACTCTCAAAGAAATGGCTAGTTGTATGATACATGCGCGTTCTCTTGATCCTACCTTTTGGGCAAAGGCTATTAGTTGTGCCACACACATCCAGAATCGGGTTCCTCACAAAGCTTTGCAAGGTATTACTCCTTTTGAGGCTTGGGCTGGTAGGAAACCAATTGTGAGACATTTCAGAGTCTTTGGGTGTCCAGCATGGGCTCGCATACCTCCACAGAAACGCAAGGCATTGGAACCTCAGAGTCGGCCTTGCATATTGTTGGATATCCTGAGGGTGTTAAGGCATATAGATTGATGGATCCTAAGACACATGACGTGTTCATTGAGAGGAGTGTTCACTTTGAGGAAAGCTCTCCTAGCTTAGCCTCTCTACCTCCTCCACCTTCCTCCATTGTGGATAGTGATGCTAGTGATTCAGATGATGAGACTCCTTCAACTCTGACTCGTAGGGTTACACCTCCGCAGGGTCCACTTGTAGTTGAGGAGCCTCGTTCTCCACCTCCACCTAGACCTCATTGGGCTTGAGAGACACTTGAGTCTGCGGATTCTCTTGTTGGGGATCCTTCAGATACACGGAGAACTCGATCACAACATCAGGATCTTCCACATGCATTCATTGCTACTGCTTCTGATCCACAGACATTTCGGGAAGCATCAGGGGTTCCTGAGTGGGACCAAGCTATGGAGGAAGAGTATAGTTCCTTGATGAGGAACAACACATGGGATGTAAGTGGATCTATCGGACCAAGTATGTAGCGGATGGTAGTGTGGATAAGTAAAAGGCTTGGCTTGTTGCAAAAGGTTTCTCCCAGGTAGCAGGTGTTGACTATACTGAGACCTTTGCGCCCGTAGCCAAGATGAACTCCATTCGCTTGACACTTGCTATTGTTGTAGCTCATGGTTGGACTGTACATCAGATGGATGTGAAGAGTGCTTTTCTTCATGGTGATCTTGATGAGGACATTTATATGGAGCAGCCACAAGGTTTCATCCAGGATACTTCCTTGGTTTGTAGACTAAGGAAATCTCTCTATGGCCTTAAGCAGGCCCCCAGGGCTTGGTACGCCAAGATGGATTCCTTTCTTCTCTCCACAAGGTTCACCAGGTGTCATTCTGATCTGAATGTCTACATTTTGCGACAGGATGACTCTCACTTGATACATGTGCTCTATGTTGATGACTTGATCATTACAGGGAGTACTGTATCCATCATTAGCAGGGTCAAATCTGCTTTGCATGACAGATTTGCTATGACTGACTTGGGTCTTTTGCACTACTTTCTCGGGATAGAGATTTCATATTCACCTTCCAGGATTACACTATCGCAGCCCAAGTATGCTCTTGATCTACTTGTATGCTTTCATATGGCTGATTGTAAGCCTGCCCCGACTCCCTTTCTTTCAGGAGTCAAGCTCGAGGCTCATTGTTCTTCTCCACTAGTTGATGCCACTTTGTATCGTCAGCTTGTGGGTAGTCTCATCTACTTGACCCATACATGCCCTAATATTTCATTTGCAGTTGGCATGGTTTCCCACTTCATGCAGGAACCACATGAGCTTCATTAGAAAGTGCCAAACGTATCCTTCATTACATCCAGGGTACACATCACTATGGGATTCACTATGCAGCAGGCACAGGACTTCGCTTGGTTGGTTACATAGACTCTAATTGGGCTGGCAATCTTGATGATCGTAAGTCTACTTCTGGTTATAGTTTTCACCTTGGTTCAGGCCCCATTTGTTGGCAGAGCAAGAAGCAGCATGCTATTGCTCTTTCTTCGACTGAGGTTGAGTATCGAGGCGCTATTAATGCAGCGACTGAGACCATTTGGCTTCAGTAGATTCTCACAAAGTTTGGGTTCACCACTCCACAACTGATAGTTCTACTTGTGACAATCAGAGTGCTATTGCTATCTCGAAGAACCCAGTCTAGCATCAACCGACCAAGTTACACATCGAGATCCATATGCACTATATCCGAGAGTTGATTTAGGAGCAGGTCATTGATTTGCAATATTGTCCTACAGCGGAGCAGGTTGCTGACATTTTCATCAAACCTTTCACTGAGAGTAAGTTCCAGCAGTTGCGAGCTCTCTTGGGGGTGCAGGATGTGTCATGAGGGGGGGTCAGCTGACTTCTCCTTCCTCTCTTATGGGGGGGACTTTTTCCTCTTTGAGGTTTTGTCCATCTTCTTTGAGAGTCTTTTGTACATTCATCTCTCTTTTGGGGGGGAGTTTTTTCCCACTGGGTTTTCTCCCTTTCTTCGTTTGTGAGAGATTGCATTGCATAGTTTTTCTTGCATTTGCATATTGTAAATGGGTACCTATCATGGCCTAGTAGTCGGGACCCATCTTGCATTGTTGACTTAAGTCTTCATTCCCCTAAGTTGCACTTAAGGGGGGGTGTTGGTGTAAATAAATATTCATTATGGATATTATTACACTTTACTTAAGTTAACTTAGGATAATGCATCTCTTCGTAGTTTGGATTTGAAACACTTAGGGAAGTGTGTACATAGGGATAGAGCTTGTAGGAGAAATTCCACCTTTTGTGGTCTTATTTTGCTGTTACACTCCATATTCGGTGGGTCATCCACCTCTTGTGGAATATTATATTATTTCTCCTACCTACCCCTAGTATTTCTTACCTACCCTTGTTTCTCATTGAGTCACATGTCATGATTGTGTGCTCCTACATCCATATGGCATTGCCTATATAAGAAGGCCTATATTCATTGTATTGGTGAATCCAGTTGATCATTTTCATATTGATGAGAATACGCTTTGTTCTTGTCATTCTTTTGTCTCTATTTTAATACTTTTCATTGTGCCCTTGATCTTGGCAAAATCTCACACATACTGCTGGATGTTCTCACCTTTAGACATTCTCATGTCGTCAAACTTGCCTCTTAAACTCTATTCTTTAGCAATCTTGACATGCTCATCGCCGCTATAGATATCTTCAAGTTTCTTCCATACTTCATATGCAGTTTCAAGACCATGAACATCTACATATCCAACATCAGACAGAGAACTGATAATAGCTTCTAATGCCTAGTGATTTTCTTGTTGTTCTTTCTTCTGATCATCAATCAGGGTCCAGTAGGTGTAGTATACTTATGTTCTATATGATCCCAATAATAACTACCAAGACTCTTAATATAAATATTCATTATGTCACTCCATATCCTATAGTTATCTTTGTTAAACTTTGGACCTTCTTTCTTCATCATGATCTACAAGATCTTTTCCTCAAGTTGTTAGGCTTTTAGATTAAGAGGACCTGAGAAGCTTTGATACCAATTGATGGTATGATGAAAGAATAAGTATCCCGTATAATACTAAGAGGGGGGGGTGTGAATCGGTATATTGAAAAACTGATACAAAGTTCCCAAACTCAAACTCAGTCAAACAAAGTAAACATATCTCAGTCAAGATCAATTTTCATAGGAAACTTGACATTAACCAGTTTAACTGTTATGATAACTTTAACAGTAAACACCTTCAATCTTGTAAACATCAACAATGCTTAATCATAACTCAGCATATTCATCTCTCAATGCTTATACTTAACATGCCTTATCAGAAGTTAATCAAATCAACAAATAAGATCACAGCCACAAAAGCATTCACCACTTGACACAAATGTTTATACGTGGAAAACCCAAATAGGTAAAAACCACGGTGAGATGGGACTCACAAGGATAGCTATCTGAACTCTTTCGAAGTTCACCATGTTAGGAGCCAAAACCTGTTAGAGTTTTACAATAAATCCTGTTAAGAACTAATTCTGGTTAGGAATCACCCGGTTAAGGGATTTACAAATATGCCTTGTTAGAAGTACAATACCCTGTTAGGAGTAACCTCGTTGGAGGATTTAAGAATCCAAGCTAATGGACCACCTTGTTAGAGGATTTAATGAGTAACCAAGCTTGTTAGAGCTTACCCGATTAAGGGATTTTACTTCTGTTGTAATTGTTAGAAAACAACAGGTTTTCTTGATCTGTCTGAGTAGCACTATCTTTGCTTGATCAGAACCTTCTAAGCTTCAATCTGCCTTCACTCAAAGTGCAAATCCATTCACTGGTTGGGCAACCACACACTCAACAAGTTTAATATCAACCTTGCCAACAACCTTTACAAACAACTTCATCAACCTTAAATACAAATCAATTAGGTTGGTAACACAACAAAAACCTAATTCTCATCATTGAGATTACAGACAAGTTGGTTCAATCTTGACCGTTAGAAATCATAACAATCTCTTCACATTCTTCAAGACAATTACAACCGCTACATGATCACCGCTCCATTGGATTTTGTAACTCATCACATGGTGTGCACTAAATGCAATCCACTTTGCTCCTTCCCTAGACAATAAGCAAACACGCCAAACCAATTTGAATTTATCCTCATACAATGATCACACGTGTCTCCATCATTACCGCTCATCAGATAATAAACCAACAAACTTGATCGGTTAGGGTTTAACAGCTGATAGGGTTTACCAGTTAGATTACATAGAAAAGTTTAACCCTTCACACCGGTTCACCGTTCAACTCACAAACTTTGCATACACCGGTTACAACATCTTGTACAACTCTCTTCTTATCAGTTACTAGCCAATATCAAAAACAACAATATCAGCATTAACATGAATACCTTTTACCGGTTCAATTGACATCAATGACAACATATCATTAATGCAATCTCTTGTGAAAAATGCCAAACAAACTCAAAATGCCAACAGAGCCTTCATTGCTCAAATGGTCTTCAAAGTCTGCAAGGTGCTCCTACACCAAAATTCCACGACACATACAAGATAAACCCCAAACCACAAGAGAATATCTTCAAGTGTGGAGGAATGCATAACATTCTCTCAGATAATATTCAAAACATTTTTTGCATTTTCACATATCACAAACCTGTAGAGACAAGAACATCATTGTAGCATCATTTTCTCACTCGAGAGAAACAAGAGAGGTAGAATAATAGCTTGTGGCATGCACGGGACCATCAACATTATATCCACAACATCACTGCTTCTAATCCTCATCTTAATATGATATCATCATGATCAAATCTCCGTTGACAACACACAAGGCATGACATCTAATCATGAACTTCATCATGGCTTGGCAAAATTTCTACACAACTACACATGACAAAACAACATTGAGGGTTGACATCAATGACAACACCATAGCTACACATGAGACATCAATGTCAACAAAACAATATTCAACAAAAAGGTGTTCTCCAAGGTGGATATATAGTTTGGATATCATCAACTTTGTATTTACTAAGCAAATATTCATTGGAAATCCTTCTAGATCATTATAGAAATTGTGTGTTCATCGTAGCTCCATTTAGTTAATAAATGTTTCATTGATGTTAATGCCTCATGGGTAAGGTGTTATGCACTTATCTAGATTAATTTTTCATTGAACTCTTTGACAATATTTTCATTTATGTGAGGATGGTGGAGGAAAATGAGATCCACTTGCACAGAGTTTTATAGTTTTCGTTTGATAACAAACTTTATAGTAGCTTAATAAGTGTGATTTCTTATAGCCTAAGGTGAAGTACTTGGGAAATGTTATATTTGGAGTGGGAATCTTGGTGGATCCCTCAAAGGTTCAAGATATTGTGGATTGTCCTATATCTACAAAAAAAATTGGTGTTCATAATTTTATGGGATTAATAGGTTACTATTGTTGACTTGTCATGGAATTCTCAAGGGTGGTACATCCCATTACTTATGTTCAAAAGAGGAAAGAATTTAGTGCTTTTAGACTAGTGGAAGAGCATGTTTCAGGTCCTCAAGGAGTTTCTAACTAGTGCACTAATACTTGTAATGTGTGATCCCATAACATATCTCATGGTTTGCACATATATATATTTTTGGGGAGGTTAGGGGTTTTCCTTATACAAAAATAGTGAGCAATTAGTTGAATCATGGAAGCTCAAAGACCATGATCTTGTGTTTTCAACAGTTATCCATGTGCTCATGTACTAGAGACATTTTTTGGGGGCTATTGGTTCAAGCTGCATACTAATCATAATATCCTTGAGTATATTTTCACATAACCAAAATTGAATCAATGTTAGCATCAATGAAAGAAATTTTTGTATGAATTTGGTTTTTATTTACATCATAGGAAAGGACAATATTATCACATATGAATTGAGTAGGAGGTGACATGCAGTCTTCATTTTGTCTCAGAGTATAAGTCTAAGGACAATGTTATCACATATAAACTGAGTAGGAGGTGACATAAAGTCTTTGTTTTGTCTCAACATATGGATCTATGGGGTTGCATCCTTGATAAAATTTAAGAGGATTTAGGGTATCAAGAAATTTGGAATTTTCAAAGTTATTTGGAGATATTGTTAGGATATTTGGTTAAGTGTGTTTGCATCATGAATCCATGCAATATTTTAATATTAAATTGTGTTTTATTGTTGACCTCTCATTAAATGAGTACCATCCTTGGAGGAAGCTATGAGATTCTTTGGATCTCTTAACGCACCACTTGGAAAGTTGGGTATGACATTAAGTTAATTTGGAAAAGCACGATGAAGGGAGTTACACATGGACATGTAAGAGAAACTATGAAGAAAAAGGAGTTACATGTAAGTTGGAATAACTCTTGGGAGATGAAGAATTGGTACTTGAACCCTACCTTAGGTGTTAATAAGTGGACATTCTATCCTTAAGCTCCTTACTCTATACAATTGAATTATGGCATTGGGATAATGTGGAAAGAAAATTTTGTGTAGGAAGATATTAAATTGTTGTTGGAACTCCTTTAAAATTTGGGTGTAGAGCATTAGAGGTGCATGTAGAAACCTCACTATATTTGTAATATCTTAATTGAGCTAATATAGAGAGTGGCACAGGTTTGAAGGATATGTTTTTTAACGCAAAATATTATTTCTAAGATAAATTTCCAACCTCTATTTCTATGTTATTTTCTATTTTTAGTTCATTATTAATTTTTATGAAGCTTTGTTGTCATTTGGAATTTTTTTAAATGTTTCCATTGATTGTGTAGTTTATTCTAGTGCTAAGTTTTGCATTTGATATTTGGTTTTGAATACTAAATTCCCAAACTTCCTTGCGTTTGGTATTAAAGTTTTGTTAAGCTCAAAATGGGAGAGTATAGACATGATATTTGGGTACTGATTTTTATTTTTAGTGGAAATTGTGTAGAAAAATTTACATGTATAGATTAAATGGCAAGCACATTTGAAATGATGGAAATGGAAAAGTTTAATTGACAAAATTTTGATCTATAGAAGCTAAAAAAAAATGTTCAGGTTGCAACCTCTAGATATAAAAAACCATATGTTATGTCTATAGAGGGATGGGCAAAATTTGATAGTAAGGATATGAATCCAATTCAACTTTTTCTAGAAAAATCAATTCTACTATATATTCTAAGTGAAGATACTATCAACAAAACTTGGATAAAGTTGGTGACATTGTAAGAAACAATCTCTCATTAACAAAACATTTCTCCATAAGTATAAGAATTGGAGATGGTGATTCTATAATTTAACACTTGAATGCCATCAATATAGTTATTATTCAACTTGCTTTAGTAGATGTGGCAATGGACAAAGATGATTAGTGCATTACTTTGTTGTGTTTGCTTCTGAAATTCATGGGATAACCTAGTTATGCTGATCAATTTAACTACTCAAAAGTTAAAACTTGATGAGATGCTTGTTACTCTATTACCAAAGGAAATGTGATAAAAAAATTAAATTAAATCTATCAATTGTTATTTGGTCATTAGAGATAGGTCCATAGAAAAAGAAAAGGAGATAAAAGAAGATCCAAGTTTGTAGAACAATCTAAATCTCCAAGTATATCCAACTTTGCATTGGAATTGAAACAAAGATAAATCATACCCAAAAGAATTATAAAAATAAGAAGGCAAGAAAGGGGCTAAATTCAAAAGAATCTAGAGATATGTTCTAGGTATCTTCTACAACTCATACATGTGATGATGCATGGATTTTTATTATCGAGCTTCTTTACATAGGACTTCCCCATAGGAAGTGGTTTAATGTGTATGAGAATTATAGTGGAGATGATGTCTTCTTGGAAGATAATGTGTCACAAATATATTGGCCAAGGAAAGGTCAAATTTGTATTTTAGATGGAAGAGTGAAAAATCCATTTGGAGTATTGCACATTGCAAGTTTGGCAAGAAACCTAATTTCAAAAGAAAAATAAATAATGTGGTTTGAAAACTTGTTGCTAGTACCAAGTATGGTAAATGTGATGCTTCCACAAGATATAGCCATGAATGAAAATGCCTCTTGTTTGTGTCAAGAGAAAGTTCAATGTTATCACCAAAATCACACCCTAGACATGGAGTCATGTTGTTACTTTTAAGGGGCATCATAAGGTCGGAATACATGTGATTACCAAGAAAGAGCCCATGCTAGGTGATACCTTGGAAGAAAATGGTTTAGACTATGGTGGAAGATAAGGTGTTACCTAAGAAATAGCTTTTGAAGTCAAAGACATTTCATATTTGGATTTATCTCAAAACATTATGGAAAATAAGAAAAAGGGAGTTTATTTTGAATTCTTGAAAGAAAATTTATGAAATTTCAAAGTTACAATAGTGAGATACATGGGAAAATTGTCACCTGGGTAATAACTCAAGATTCTAGGCTACAACAAAAAATGGCTTAAAGAATCCCAAGGAAATACCTCAAGTTGAGCCTAAGGTGATGAGAAGCTATCATCATCGTGTTATTTTAAGAAAAGAATAGACAAGTTATTGCAATACCTCAATGGAGAAGACGAAGTGACCACTCTCTTGAAAAGAACCCTTTGAAGAACAAGAAGGTATTTCCATGGTGACACCTTGGCAAGATAAAAAGGATTGTAGATTTGGATTTCTCTAGAAATATTGCAATTAAAAAAATGACACCTTGCTTCAAGTCGATATGAAGTTATAGCTTTTGGAATTAGGAGTACAAAATTGACTCAAAAAAGTCACTTGAGAAAAACTTTATACTTCTATTAGGATTTGGAGACCCCAAGGTTTTTCCAGAGTCACACTTCATGGTTTTGAGAGCCCCAAGCTATAACCCAATAGACACCTCAAGGTGTTGGGTAGAGGAAAATTCAAGGTATTTCCTTGCTTACTAATACTTTTAATAGGATTTCTACATCCCAAGGTGTTGTCCAAGTGACATCTCTTGTTCTAGAGATGCTTTATGGTATTGCCTAGGTGACACCTCAAAGTATTGGGTAGTCGAAATTTCAAGGTATTGCATGGGTGATATCAAGTGTTGGAAAATAAAAATTTCAAGGTATCACCCAAATGATACCTTAAATTTTTGGACTTGAGAATTGTCAAAATTACATCAAGGAAAAGATTAAGGAATTTTCATCAAAAGATGATACCTAAAATTGTTAGACTTGTAAACTTTCAAAATTTATTCAAGAAAATTTTCAAGTTATCAATACCATGCTACTTTCTAAGTTTTGGCAGGAAAGAATGGGTCAGCTTAATGAAATGGTCTCAGGGCCTTGAAGTCCAAGGGAATGGTTGGGGGACTATTTTATTGAACATTGTATTGGAAGCAAAATCTTGTAAAAAAATTCTTAGGCTCTACTCATTCAAACATAATTTTATATTTAGCCCATAGTGATTTTTTTTTGGACTTGTAAATATATCTTTATTAGGAAAATCCTTGTATAATATTGTGTTCATAGAAGAACTTTCTATTAAACATGGGTGTTTTTTCTAAAGAAAAAGTCCAAAGTCTTTAAGAAATTGAAATAGAAGATTAAGGCATTGAGAAAAAATGATTGAGGATGATTATGTTTTGTAGATTTTAAGAAGTATTAAAAGGACAATGCAATTGGAAGGAAAAGGACAACTTAGTACCACCCTTAGTAGAATTGAGTTGTAGAAAGAATGAACAAGACTTTGATAACAAAGATTGAGAGTATGCACAAAGGTGCTAGAGTTGTAGAAAGAATGAGTAAGATGTTGATAGAAAGGGTTGAAAGCATGCTTAGTGATGCCATATTAGAGTATTTTGGGGGGGCAAAGCAATGAATACTACTTGTTATCTAATCAACAAATCTAATCCATCAACTCTTATTGAATAAACTCCTAAGGAATTTTGGGCAAGCAAGAAACCCTCTCTTCAAAATTTCAAAGTGTATGGTTGTGATGTGTATGTGCACATTCCAAAGGATATGTCTAAGTTAGATTTCAGAGTTGAAAAATATATCTTCATAGATCATGTTGATAATGGGAAAGGATTCAAGATTTGGAACCCTAAGATAGAGAAGATGGTATACAACTATAATGTGACATTTAGAGAGGTTATGTCTTCCCATATTGAGAAACCAAGAGACAAAGAAAATGAATGTGTAGTTAGTACTGACAACTCATGAAATTGCACACAAGGATGAACAAGTTCACAAGGAACCTTTAGAGGGAGATGCTCTAAAAGAGGATCTAGAGGAATAATTGTACATTATTATTGTAGGGATCACACATCAAAGACGAGAACCTTATAAGTATAGCCCACTTGATTTTCATTGTATTTTTGCATTATTTTCTAGTGATGAAACTAGAATAGTGAAGGAAATAATTGTGTCAAAGAAAAATAAGTGTTAGAATAAACCCATTAATGAGGGGTTGGTAGGCTTGGAGGAGAACTCAACTTGGGACTCGATTCAATTGTCTAAAGGAAGGGAACCTACTAGATGCAAATGAGTTTTCAAAAAGTATAGTTCTAACAATAAAATTGAAAAATAAAAGGCATGATTGGTGGCTTAGGGTTATTCCCAAGTGGAAGGAATCGATTTTGCTGAATTTTTCTTTCTTGTTGCAAATTTATAATCTATTTTTTGTTATGTATAGCCTAAAGATTGAATAAATGGATACCAAGAAAACAATTTTGCATGTATATTTGGAAGAGGATATCATGTCACAACCTAGGAACAATGGGAAAGAAAGGAAGAAAATCTAGTTTGTTGGTTGATAAATTTTCTCTATGGCTAGAAATAGTTACCCTGGATTGTTGAATGGTTGAATGGTTCGGAATACTGAGAGGGGGGGTGAACCAGTATTCCCACAACAATAAAAAAAACTTTCCACTGATTATAACCTTAAGAATTAATCGCATCAACATGAAACAACAAATGTAGAATAAATGGAAAACATAATCACAAGATAGACATCGGATTTTTATACGTGGAAAACCCAATTTGGAAAAACCATGGAGAGGGTTAACTCTCAAGATAATATAGCTAGTTATATGGTGTTTACAAAAGGGCGGCTCACTGTCAGATGGCTCATTGCCTAATTACAACACAACTCACTATCGGAATACAACACGGCTTAACTTACTGGAATGCTCATTGCAATAGAAATAAGTGAACTAAAGAAAATTGCATCTCCAAATGTACGAGGTCAGTTCCAAGATAAGCTTAGATATCAAAACAAGAAACTTACAACAGATCTAGTGAGGGATCTTCGCAACACTTTCTCCAGCTTGTCAACACAACTGCTTGCAGTAGATCCGATAAAGGATTACTACAACACTTTCTCCAACCTATCAATGCAACTGCTTGCAGCAGATCCGATAAGGGATTACTGCAACACTATAATTGCACTTGCACTTTCCACACTTCGCTCTTACACACACATCCCACATCACACTCTATTACTCACATACATTTGCTCTCTTCTCTTGTACACTTGTTGTACCTCTCTCTCTCTCTCTCTTTTATATATATATATATATATATATATATATCGGTAAGCACATACACCAAGATAATATGTCAGCCAAGCACAAAAGGTTTATACAAATAATGCATTGCTCAAATCAACACGCTACTCAAATATGCCTTGACCAAAACAGGACAACTAAGTCGGCCTTCACTGATCTTTTACACGCTTCCTTTTTAATTACTGAAACACACACTTCAATTACCAAAGCAAAACAAAGATTTGTTGGACCCTTAAACACAAATTCCAAGCATAGCGACTTCCATCTTCAAGATACGAATGCCACAGATTCCAGAGCATAGAATTCATAGATCATATTGCAATACAAACATCTAGATAGCAATTCAACTATTGCAACTAATACCAACACTTGATACAAAAGGAAAAACTCAACACTAGATTTCGAAGCAAAGGATCTTCCGAAAATTACTCCTGTAATCCATACATACCTCGTTGCTCAATATCACATACATACCTGACTTTCACTGCTGCTCAACATTACATACATACCTGACTTCCACTACTTCTCAACATGCTATATTTAGTTATAACCAGATCACATGGTTTGATATTAATGACAACATTCACACCAATCTAACATAGATGTGGTATAAAAAATTTGATATGCAGGTTTTGATGTTGGTATATATTAGAGAAAAATCTATTGGTGTGTTTATATTAAGCAATTTGATTGTCATTTATTGTTATTGTTTTATATATTGAGATGTTGTTTTTGGTAACTATATGGATACAATCATTTAAGTCTCCACTCTCATTACAAATTGAATTTAAAGATATGGAAGTTACTAGGTTCATTTAGGAATGGAGATTAGGAGAGAGAGTTGATTAACAACTTCAATTGATTTAGAAAAAGTTTGCTAACTCTATGTTGCATCATTTCAAAATGCCAAAAGACACTCAAACCAATATGTATTCCCATTCGCATGGGAACAAGATTGCCTACAGAAGAATGTTCTAATATAAAGGATAAGAACAAGGACATGTTTAGCATTCCATATGTAATGATTTGCACAGGGCTTGATATTTCCCAAGCAGTGGGAATCTTGGGCAAATTTATATCCAATCCAAGAAAAGAACATTAGATTGATATGGAAAAAGTCTTTAGATATCTTCACAACAATTTAAATTATTCTATTTTCTACCAAGGAGAACCTAAGTTGGATACAAATCGAAAATATACAAGGCTTTGCTAAATCAAAATTGGGTCGATGATAATAACAAGAAGAGACACTAGTGGTTACATGTTTAACATTTTAGGTGTAGTTAGTTGGACGAGCAAGAGGCAAGTTGTGGTTGCTCTTTTGACTATGAAATTTGGGTACATGGAAGCTACTCACATTTGTAATGAGGCAGTTTGGTTTAAGAGGTTATGTTTTAATATCGGCCAAAAACAAAGTTAGTGATTTAATCCACACATTTCAATACAACACAAAATAGAACAAATGTATAGTAGAACCACTTTTTGAATTAAAAGGGAAAGCTGCTTGTGAACTCAAAATAATCTAGCATGAACAATACACACTAACTATTTAAAATTTGTATAATGTTTTCTAAGATGGTTCAGAGAAAAAACAAAACAAAGGCTGTATCTTTTTCAATTCACCTAGGGTAAAAGGTTTAAATGTCCTTCAACTCAATACATAAAGTTTTATGTTTAAAAAAAACAACCTACAGCAGCTCCCACGCTTATGCCATTCAACTTAATGCAAAGATTGAGTAGTGCAAGTACACATAAGGATTGAAGAGGCTTAATTTACAATACAAATCTTTTTATTGAGAAAACAATTTAATTTTTTACCTCATCAACACCTACAAAGGACATTGCAAGCCAAACATCATAATTGTATTCAAAGCTACCACTACCAAACTTAATAACTACTATAATACAAAGTTTCCAGTAATTGTTAAACGATATTTAACTCATAAAAGTACAAATAACACATAAGACCCAACACTTCAATGGCAAGTTGAGAAGCAAAATAGGCATTGAATTAAAATTCTATTGAATCAATAATGGATTCTAAATAAACGATGAATCCATAAACTAAGTGCCAAAGCATTTATTTGTAGCATATACAATCTGTTGCATAATAAATAAATAAAAAACTAGCACTTCTACCCTAAGAACAAATTGCTTGCATGCAATCCAAGCTTTGTTACAATATTTTATCCACTGATATTAAATCTGAACTGGCAATTCTCAGTTAGACTCTTGAAAGGGGCAACAACAAATTTTAAATAGACCTAAAAGATTTTATAAAAATAATTGACCTAAACATTGGCTATAAAAATAGCCTTCCAGAATATGCCCATTTCCTTTAAAATGATGACAACCAACAATTCTAGTAAGGTGCTCTGTTCCAATAATGACAATTCCTTTGACAAATTGCTGAAACTTTGATAGTTTACCTCAATGCCTAAAATTTGAAAACCTTTATTCTGTTAGCTTCCATATCAAACCCTAACACTTATTCTTCTTTATTTCTGCATTTTTTGCAACAGAAAACTTCAATGAGAATCTCTATTGATGAATATAAACAAACTTTGAAACACTCCAAATGACGACTTCTCAGTATTTATTCTCAAAACTGAACCTTTAGACTAAAGGTCGCTCTTGATGGGTCAATATATTGCCATGGTACAGTTGATGATATGAGATGCGTTTCAAGAAAATTTGAGGAAGAAAACACTAAGGGTATAAGACATCAAAGGGTAAATGTATTTGCCATGGTACTGAAATTGAATACAACATAGTCAAAAGATTAAGTTGCAATATTTTAGATAAGAGTCATGGTGGAAGTGTGCAAGATTATACTACAAAGTTTCATTGCAAGCTAGGTTGATAGGCTTAGGCTTGGAAGATGATGACAACTTGACCAAAAACATAGACAATATCCTTTCACATATGGAGAGAGGTTATCTCTAACAAGACAAAAAATACCATGATGAAGAAAAGAAGAAAACTCAATTATCAAACTGTCAAGCCGATGTTAAAGAGTGTTGATTAAAAATAAAAATAAATAAATGTATGCTTTTGGGTTCATCCCACAGTGTGATGGTGCCATCAAGGTTCAAATCCATGCTAGGTTGATTGTGAACCATTGCGACATTCATGTCGGTTGTTTCACAGGTGTTCATGTCTGTGCTAGACCCTTGTTGGGCTGGTGTGCTTGCAGACTTTGCGCTCGCAGGCCTGGGCTGCTGTTGTTGTGTTAATGCCGGGGATGAGGTTCCCCGTTTGTGTCCTCACCTGGTTATGGGCCAGGCTAAAAACCCTGTAGCCAATTAAAAAAAAAATCAATTCAAACCAGCCCCAGAAAAATTAAAATCAGCCATTCAAAGACTGAAAAGGGAACACGGAAAGATAAGAAAAACATCGTTATGTTACATGCTTGCAATGACCCAAAGAATCATTGCAGTCATGGGAAGGACAGGCATACTGCTGCAAAATGAAAGAAGTTGCATACCATATTGCAAGCGCAAACTGAACCAAATACGACTCCATAGATTCCATGATATCCTCAAAGGAAGGAAATAAGGTAAAGGTAGCAGACAGTTACGAAATTAATGAGAAATTGAACTGCTCCACTACCAATGCAACTAGCACAGAGCAGGAAAGCAAAGAAAAAAGCAAGCTTTTCGAAATAAAAATCTAAATCAAGATGATAATGGTAATTACACTTGTTTATATTGGCTTGCAATCAAATATAATTTTGAATGAAACATGTAAAAACTAATGATCGTCCACATCCATGCCCATTGGGTTGGGTGAAGAAGTGTGCAGAAATTCTATAACCAAAACATGTGAAACCAGATTTGGCATAAAATTGGATTATGCTGATAAGATGAAAGCATTTGTGATTCCACTTGATGCATTCGATGATGTTTTTGGAAGTCCTTGCTTGTATCTCAGGGGTGCTATCTTCACGAGGAATGCAAACAAATACAGGTGGGTTAAAGATGGGATGGGCTATTTTGTGAAGCAACATTAAAGAAAACCTAAGCTCGCCTTGGTAAGAATAGGCAAAATACTCATTCAAGAAAGTAAGAACGTTTGTTTTGAGTAATGTGATGGGAATTTGTTTTTTAAGATTAGTTTTGCTAACAAACGGTTGAAACTTTGAAAGATTTAGATAAGATATTGCTTTATTTCAAGAAGTGTTCCAAGCCTGCTTGCTACTTGAAAAAGCAGGTGAAGGATAAGATTCACTTGCTACCCAAGTCTCCTCTAGCAAATACTGGCTTGTACATATGATCACTTCTAAATAGTAATGGTGTAAGAAACAACTTCAAGATCTGTTGGAGCAAGGGTCATTTGCTCAAGTACTTCATCATGTAGACCACCCATAATCAAAGTACAGAAGGATGCTTCTGGAAGAATGTGCATAGACTACAGAGAATTGAATGAGATCCCTATCAGAATTAAGTATTGATTCCCCATGCTAGTATGTTCATATAAAAGAGGATACTTAAAAAAGCAGCTGTAACATACTAAGTATTTCACAAAGTTGGATCTGAAATCTGGAAAACGCCCAGTTTTATGAAGAAGGATATATGGAGACGATATTCAAAACAAAAAAAGGTTTGTACTAGTGGTTAGATCTTCTTTTTGGCTTTTGAAATGGACCAGATGATTTTATGAGATTGATGAATGATGTATTAAAGACCATTCATACAGGCGTGTGATAGCATGTTGAGATGATATATTGGTTTTTAGTGTTTATTGTTACTTGGGAAGAACATCTAACCACTTTGAAGTGAATCTTGCAAGTCTTTAAAGAAAAACATCTTTTGGGCAACAATAAGCAATATGAATTTAAAGGGCGTCACTTGTTTATTAAGAGCATATAGTTGAAAGAGACCAAGCAAATGTTAGATGCAGCCAATGAGCTGCTAAATAAATGGGAGGAGGAGCCAGGGGAAGGCAGCAGCTAACCCTGATGCTTTCAGTGTGTCCCGCCAAATAAGCACATCTTTAAGACATCTTGAAATTAGAAGACAGGTAATCAAGGAAATGTAAAGTATCAGAACAGAAAAGTCCAACAATGAAGGCACAATCTTTTAGAGATAAAGATCACAAAGAATCATGGATGAACTAGCTGTAAGCGTGAGAATGCAGCAATGCTTAAAAGAATCACAATAAAGGTAACATAGAGAAATTCTTCAGTGTCAAGAAAATTATTCAAAGTTTCACACTTCCGAAAATGAATTCTCTCTGAAAATTAGGGTTCTATCTGGAAGCATGACTGTTTCTAGGAGTTAAAAATAGTAATACATTCTCCAATCACGATAGTAAGCCCAAGAGCTTTAACATTGACATACAGTTGAAGTGAAAGAATATTTCCTCCTCTGTGCTCACCTGACATCCTCTTCAGCTGCTGTTCCCTGATAAATGGGAGCTGAATTTACAATGCGAACAATATAACTATTGGAATAGCCTATTGTATGAATAAGAACCCTGGAATTGAATATGCTCCTCTGTTGCAAATCCAAACCCAATAAATATTCGCTGAAATGATTTGAATCATTCAGATAAGCACATCCAAACCTATTAGTTATAAAGCTTTAATGGCATATCATCTTTAGCTGAAAATTCCGATGAGTCCCATGCCAAAAGCTCAATGTTGATTACTAATTCAACAAGGTAGTGTGTTCAGCTCCAATGAATAAGCATCAGCATCTCCTCTTCTCTATTTGAAGGCATCCCTCTTCATGGACAGAAATAATCTGCTCAACCTGATAAAGTAGTGAGACCCGACTGAATGCTTTCTTTCAAACAAGAATTTTCTCAGATAAACTCTTTTCATGTATAAAGCTTATTCTTCACCGTTTTCACATATTTATGTCTAGCTTCTATTCCAAGTTCAATCTTCTCACATAAATCTGCCGGCAAACCAGTATGCCCTGCTTTCCTAAGAGCACCTGTAATAAGCTCATACGTGTAAGATCTCGGAATACTCTTTTCCTCCACCATTTCTATCAAGAGCTTGCGAGCTTCATCCAACCTGTTCATTTCACATAATGCATGCAAAATCGGTGTATAAGAACTACAGGTTGGAGTAATGTTATTTCTCTTCATCTCCTTCATCATGTCTTCGGCTTTATCCATTTCATTCACAGTGCTATAGTACCTGATGAAGGAATTATACGTGACTTTGTTAGGAGCACAACCATTCTGAGACATGTGATGGAAAAGCTCTAGAGCGCGATCAATTCTATACTTCTTACAAAGCCCATCAATCAAGCAATTGTAAGTCACAACATCTGGCACAAAACCATCATCACACATATCCCTAAACAGCCGATTGGCCTCATATAATTTCTTACCAACTACCTTACTATTTCCTGTTTGCATACTGTATTTACAGTGACAGCTGATAAGAATTGTATAGGTGAAAGTATCCGGAGGACACCTAGACCAAGGTCTTTTCATCTGATCAAACAAGAACCTCGCCTTCCTGAAATTTCCTACCCTACAGAGGGCGTAAATGATGGTGTTATATGCTATTAGGTCTGGTTTGCAATGGAACTGCTTCATCCTATAAAAACAAGCCAGTGCTTCCTTTACCAGACCCTCTTCACCGAGGACCTTTATAACAGAGGTCACAGTCTTTGTTGTGACCAGATCAGCCTTTTCCTTTCTAGCCATTTCATGAAGGAATCTCCACAACATTTTCAACTTGTTTGCCCTAGCTAAGGTCCATGCCATTTCCTGGCAAGTGAGCTGAGTATGTTCAAGCCCACTTTGCTCTTCAGCCCATGAATAGAACCTCAATGCTTTATCAACACCCACCTTGACAATTAAAGGATTTCTCCTAGCAGGTGGACCTTTTATAGGTTGATTTTCTTCTAAGGCTTGGGCTTCTTTCCAGAGATATCTCTGTACAATTGGAGACCTTCTTCTCGAACCCTTTTGAGTACCATGGGACTCAGCATTTCGCAAGAACTTTCTCTGGGTTGTTCTCAAAACCTCACTAACAATATCAGGAGTCAATGATTTTAGGGCAAGTTCATCAAAACCCATTTCTATATCCTCCCTATTAATAATGATTTCCATGATTTTGCCAACAATACAGGAAAACAGAGCACAATCCTTTATGGGTCCATGAGAACAGAATGGGTTAACAGTTATTGGTGATGAATGTGAAGGGTTAGCGATATATAGGATTGCGCAAACAGTGTGAATAGGAGAGACATGTTTGTTTTTTGTTGTCTTGCATATTTGGGTGTAGTTGAATAAAAGGAAGGGAGTATGCTCGAAAGTTAAAACATAAAGAGCCCGCAGAGGCAGTCTGCGAAGTAAATTCGAAGGCATTGAACGTTAGCTTACCTCGCTCGCTTGTTCGTTCTACAGGCTTTCCTGCTTATTCCTCTGCTTCGTAAATTCTCCTAAATTGATCTGCCTCATTATGTTGTATATCATCTCGAATTTTCCAATACGCTAAATTATTATTATTGGTTTGAGTTTTGGAGATTATTTTCAATTATTTTATTTTATAAGTAATGGTTGATTTAAATTTATTGATTTATATTATATGAGTTGTGGTTTGTATGAATCTATCTTATATAAGTATAAATGATTTATTACGTCTAAAAGATGTCTATATGGATGAAGTATTGAGAATTTCTTGGCATCACCTAAAGTTTCCAACAAAATCAATATCACTTAGCTTGCTATTCATTTTGAAAAACCTTGATCCACTGTTGTACCTTACTAATAAAAGCATCTAAAGATGCTATCAAATGACCAATATGCACATATTTTTTAAGGGTTTTTCAAAGTGATATCTAGTCAACATTCTTCAAATATATTCAATATTTTCGCATGGAGTAAATATTACTAATCTATCAATACTTTTCTTTATATATGTTATCCAATAGCATTCT
Organism: Cryptomeria japonica; assembly: GCF_030272615.1. Lineage (NCBI taxonomy): Eukaryota > Viridiplantae > Streptophyta > Pinopsida > Cupressales > Cupressaceae > Cryptomeria > Cryptomeria japonica. The sequence goes on from NC_081407.1 coordinate 407,676,064, forward strand.
ACTATAAAATCAACCAATGATACTTTTCAAAATGGATAGTTAATCTCATATGTTAATCTATTGTAAAATAATTTAAAATATGAAAATGAAGAATGAATTTTATAAATGAAAAAAAATATAGAAGGGGATGTCTTAGTATTTGATTTGTATTGTTTGAGTATACATTCATATTCAAAATCGAATATTGAGTAAAGTGCTTCAAACTAATCATTTTTATTTATTTTTCATTTAATGGTAAATACACTTCACAAACATCAAACTTATACTATAGTTTCAATGTATAATTTGGTAACATATGTCTAAGCCAGTATCAACAAATTTTGCATTAATGTAATGCACAGCAACAGGACTGCCAAAGATGAAGCAGACAAGCAAGCTTGCACGAAACTCTACAGATTCCTTTCTGAGGATTGGGGCAAGGTCATAGATATATTGGGCTTACTAAATAGGTCTCTTAGGTTGTTGACTGTTAGTGTTTGGTTAGTTGTTGGTTTTGGTTCTCTAGACTTGCGGGGTATGCCCCCAATGTTTATTTATTATTATTATGCATGTTGAACTTTCGCTACAAATTTTTTTTTTGTGATGTTTGGATGTTGTTAATGTGTGTTGATAGTCTTTGACTATGTTAAGGGTCAATGCCCTGGTTAACGTTGTTTCACTAATCAAAAAAGTATGTCTAAGTCATTTAACAATTAACTAATGTTGTTAAAATAATTAAAATCAATTAAGCTATATTATTCAAGAATTATTTTTGTTTCTTCCACAAACAACAAATTAAAAACTATGTGTGTAAGGCAAACCCCACTTCCCCAAACACCAAGGTTAGACAATTAGGAATAAAATTTATAATTTTGTTGGGGCTAGACAATTACGAAACATTTGATAGAAGGTTTCAAGCTTCTCAAGGATATGTGAAAAAATAAATAATCGATTTAATTTTATTTTTTATAAAGGACAATTAGGTTTTACAAGGATCGTAAAACCCAGTATGATAAAAATGTTAGCCAAAGTTCAACTAACCAATAACTTAAAAGTAGTCCAAAAACCATACAGTTCAAGTACACCAAGAAACTAAACAAAAACAAACAAAAAACACAAACTAGAGACCAAATACAACTTTCTCAAGACCTCAACAAACTCCAACTTCTCATTATAGAAATTTTCATGAAGTTTGACAAATTCATATAGGCCCTTCTCATCAATTTTGACCCTTTTCAATTTACTACCTCTCGTCCTTGTAATTTCATCTTGTTGGGTTGGAGGAGTGTCACCTTCAATATTATTAAGCCTATTTAGTCAAAATTTTAAGCACATAGCACTATTTGTTTATGGTGCATTTGCTAACTTCAAGGACTCTACTTATCTTCTCCTTAGTTTCCTTGACTTATTGCTCTAAGGTGACAATTTCGATAATGAGATCCTCTTCACCCATCTCAATAGTTTCTACTAGAGAATTCATCCTTCTCTTTAAATCCACATTCTCAAACTCAATTCTATCCAACTTGGACAAACAATTCTATTATAGAATATAAGCTTTTCAATTTCTAGGTTATTTTATCCAAAATTCTTCTATTTGTTCTCCCACGTAGAATTTTAATATTTCAATTGTTGATCTCCAAAAAGAACAACTTTATTAGACTTATCTGAGCATCAATGTATTCCTAGCCATCTTCAAATCATGTAACATTTCATTCACAATCTTAGACATGTCTTCTACCAAGGTTAGTTCCATTTCAATGATGTCATATAAATATACATGTTTTACAAACAAAGGATTTGTATCCTTAGGGATGTACCACATATGGTGAGTTTAGAGGATGAGGGTAAAATACTTATTACCTTACTCTCCCTACCCATATACCTAATAGTATCACTAGCCTCTCCAAAATCATAGTCACACTCAAGTATCTCATTTATGCTGCTAACACCTCTATTTATTTTGGAGTTGATACACCCCTAACCATGGCCTCTCTTCACTCTCAACCCCATAGCTTTGCCCTATATCCATCAAGGTATGAGATTGATAATCTAAGTTATACTTTTGGTCCATCTAGGAACCAACAAATTGGAAGGGAGGGTTTCATAATATGCCTCTAATATTTATTGAATCTAAATTGTAAACATGTTTAACCTCTTTATGTTTCATCAACTTCACATGTTGGTATTTATATTAAAAATAAGTATAGATAAGTACTATGAGTCATTCATAAGGAGGGACCATACCTAGGAATTTTTTAAATTCATTTACCAAAATTTTAAGAAATTATAAGAGGTAGAAGGGAAACAACGCCAAATTTATTTTCCGAAAATGATTTAAAAGAACAAGAACATATTCAAAATTTCGTTTAAGATGGCATACATCATTAGAAAAAAGGTGATATCATCCTAGGGTTTATTCATTGAACTTATCACATGACCTAATTGTGAATTTAATGGTTCTTCTATTGACTTCAAGAACTACGCAATGTCCTCATCTCCAACCCTTCCTTGTAAATATTAACACTGTGTCGACTTGAATTTCATCATTAGAATACTACCTGCAATGTGTTAGTTTCACAAAATACAAAGGAAATGCTACAGGAAATCCAAACTCAACCAATGAAACTACATGAAATGAATATTAAAATAAAAACACTATTTTTACCTTCATGATTTATGTCTCATTGTGTCCTAACTCCATTTTTCCTGGTTGCAGATGGTGTGCTCTCAAACAAGCACCGATAGCTTCCAAGATGGCATATGAAGAATGGACTGATAACTGATAGTTAACTGATACTATGATATGCAATGCTAAATGACTATGCTAAATGATAATGCTATTTGCTTCAAGATTAGAACTCACAGATGCATAAGTTTTCACAAATGATTAGCTTGAAAACTCACTTGAAGACTAACTTGAAGACTAACTCTTTCTCAACTCAAACTCCTGATTTTATAGACTTTGAGAGGATAAGATGATGTGGCTTGGATCAACGGTCATGATCAGATCTGCAGATTTGGATGGTTGTGAGCAAAGGTGAAGGTTGAGAAAAAGGGGGAAGGAGAAGACAAGTGTCACTCATCTCACCTTGACTGGGTTGTTGACTGAGGGAATCTAAGGATGGTTGGAGAAGATTTAGGCATGAGAGGACAAGTGGACTCAAGTCCTTCCTAAGATGTAGGGGTGTTGGAGAGAATATAGAAGAAAATTTAAGAAATATGTGTACATACACAATATTTCATTAAATTTGGAAGTTGGAGATAAATGATGAATTAAAGTGTAAGAAATATTAATATCTTTAGCCACATTATTGATGAGTTGGCAAAGGAAAGATGAAGTGGAGATGGAAGGTGAGTTGGAAAAGAGATTAAATAATTAAGAATTATTTAATATTTGAGACTATAGGATAGAAGAATAACCATTAGATATAAGATATTTAAATGATTAGAGGAAATAATTAAATATTAGATATTCAATTAACTTGATTAGAAGAATAATTAAATATTAGATATTTAATTATTTAGAGGAATAAGATAAATGAATTAATTAATAAAATATTTCAATTAAATTAATTAATAGAAAGACACGAAATGAATTAAATAAATTAATCTTTTCAAATTAACTATTTAATAGAAGAATAAATATTAAATAAATATTAAATGTTTACTTAATTACTCATAGCCAATTTTTATGTGTATACAAACACCTTTAGTAGAAATTATGCAGGAGCATCCCCTGTTCATAGCAATCTTGCATCAACCAAAAACATTTTCTTTCTGTTTTGCTTTCTGTTTGAGGTTTCAGCTTTTCTTTTTGTATGTCTCAGTTTTGGCTCACCGGATCCTATGGAGTTGGATTCTACTTGAAGACTTGATCATCTTTCTTTCTTCTAGACCACATCACATTTGGATCATTTTTCGGCAAGATATCGTTATCGATTTCTTTGATAGTTTCCTGTTACCGGTTGACAGTTATTGTTACTGGTTGCCTGGACCTATTTTGGTGATCTGCCGGAATCCCTTCTAAAGCTTGCGGAGCCTTGGGAATTGATTTCGATGTTCCTTGGCATGTGGCTGACCTTTTCCCGCGAACTACGTTTCATCCTTTGGATTTTTTGGAGGAATCTCTTGGCAGAGGTCGACCTTGTTATTTTACACGTTAGGTCTTGTTCTTCAAATTTTGATCCCTTTTGGGCCGACTGGATCCTTTGGATCGATATATATTTGTAATTGCACATCAAAATGAAATCAAGGAGAGAATCAAGTAGCTAGACTATGCGTAGAAGATAGATCCTAAGATTCAAGGTCCCAGTTGTGACATATTTTGTATGTTCTACCAGGCTTGTGAGTCGGTAAGTTGTAACCCGGTTGCTACCAGTTGGATGTAATTAATTTTCATGGAATAAAACAATGTGTTCTGCATTTCCTCCATCATATCTTTGTGTTTTCGTTGTGGTTACTCTTGTTGACTGGTCCAGATGGATTTCTTTGAGGTCCCTCCTCACCAGTCACTACTTCAAGAAATACTAGTGGATTCTGCAATCAATTCTTCAATAATTATAAACCCTAAACCATGAATATTTACCCTTCTATTATCTCACCCCTTGTAGAATTCAATTGCCAAAGGAGTGTCATGCCCAAACAACATTTCTAATAAATTATTCAACCCCCTTTCTTAACGTTCCTCTAGAGTGTTGCATTTTTCTTTAGGTTGCTATAACAAGTTTGCCTTGCCTTGTTCCTTTCCCCTCTCATTATTTCTAGTAAATATACACAATAACCCCATATAATATCAAATTTAATCTTCTTTTCCCACAAAAAATATTTATGTTTCTATCTCAATGATGATACAAAGTAGTCATTTCCTTTGCATCAAGTGTCAATCTTCTAGATATGACCTTTCCAAACATGGGATTAATTTTCAATACATATAGGTAATTACTCATGATAGATATTATCATTATAGCTAACTTAAATAATTTCCAATGGAAAAATGTGATACCATCTCCTACAGCCTTATTAGAGACCCCCCTAATCGGTCATCATATTGATCATATCTGTAGCTTCCCTATAAACGTGTACCAAATTTATACTCTTAAACTAGTTCAAAATGTAAAGGGAGTCTCAAAGAAGGGAATATATTTGCGTGTGTATGTTGAATGTCTGGGCAACTGAGAGAGGGGGTGAATCAGTTGACAATAATTTTTTCTTTTAGACTTAATTAACAGATCCAGAACAACTAGCAGAATTGATAAAATGTGAAAGCATATTCAAAATTTCCTTTGAGGTGACATACATCATTAGAAAAAGAGTCATGTCATCCTATGGTTTATTCATTGAACTTATCACATGACCTAAGTGTGAATTTAATGATTCTTCTATTGACTTCAAGAACTACACAATGTCCTCATCTCCAACCCTTCAATCCTTGTAAATATTAACACATTTAGTACAAATACTAGTGGCTTCTACAATCAATTCTTCAATAATTATAAACACAAAACCATGAAGATTCACCCTTCAATTATTTCACCCCTTGTAGAATTCAATTGCTAAAGGAGTGTCATGTCCATTCAATATTTTAAAAAAATTATTCAACCCCCTTTCTTAACATTCCTCTAGAGTGTTGCATTTTTCTTTAGGTTGCTATAACTAATTTGCCGTGCCTTGTTCCTTTCTCCTCTCATTATTGCTAGTAAATATACACAATAACCCCATATAATATCAAATTTTATCTTCTTTTACCACAAAAAATATTTATGTTTCCATCTCAATGATGATGCAAAGTAGTCATTTCCCTTGCATCAAGTGTCAATCTTCTAGATATGACCTTTCCAAGCGTGGGATTAATTTTTAACACATATACGTAATTACTCATGATAGATATTATCATTATACCTAACTTAAATCATTTCCAATGGAAAATTGTGATACCATCTCCTAAAGCCTTATTAGAGACTCTCCTAATTGGTCATCATATTGATAATATTTGTAGCTTCCCTATAAACATGTGCCAAATTTATACTCTTAAACTAGTTCAAAATGTAAAGGGAGTCTCAAAGAAGGTATTATATATGTGTGTGTGTGTGTGTGTATGTTGAATATCCGAGCAACTGAGATAGGGGGTGAATCAATTAACAATAAATCATTCTTATAGACTTAATTAACAAATCTAGAACAATTAGCGGAATTGATAAAACGTGAAAGCATATTATAAATTTTCTTTAAGGTGACATACATCATTAGAAAAAGGGTGATGTCATCATGGGGTTTATTCATTGAACTTATCGCATGACCAATGTCAATTTAATGGCTCTTCTATCGACTTCAAGAACTACACAATATCCTCATCTCCAACCCTTCAATCCTTGTAAATATTAACACCTTTAGTATAAATACTAGTGGCTTTTGCAATCAATTCTTCTATAATTATAAACCCCAAACCATGAATATTCACCCTTCTATTATATCACCCCTTGTAGAATTCAATTGACAAAGGAGTGTCATGCCCATTCAATATTTCTAAGAAATTATTCAACCCCCTTTCTTAACGTTCCTCTAGAGTGTTGCATTTTTCTTTAGGTTTATATAACTAATTTGCCTTGCCTTGTTCCTTTCTCCTCTTATTATTGCTAGTAAATATACACCATAACCCCATATAATATCAAATTTTATCTTCTTTTCCCACAAAAAATATTTATGTTTCCATCTCAATGATGATACAAAGTAGTCATTTCCTTCACACCAAGTGACAATCTTCTAGATATGACCTTTCCAAGCGTGGGATTAATTTTTAACACATATACATAATTACTCATGATAGATATTATCATTATACCTAACTTAAATCATTTCCAGTGGAAAACTATGATACCATCTCCTAAAGCCTTATTAGAGACTCCCCTAATCGTTCATCATATTGATAATATTTGTAGCTTCCTTATAAACATGTGCCAAATTTATACTCTTAACCTAGTTCAAGATGTAAAGGGAGTCTCAAAGAAGGGAATATGTGTGTGTGTTGAATATCTGGGCAACTAAGAGGGGGGGTGAATCAGTTGACAATAAAATTTTCTTTTAGACATAATTAACAGATCCAGAACAATTAGCAAAATTGATCAAACATGAAAGCATATACACAAAATAGATCAGACACAAGAAACACCAGAATTTACGTAGAAAACCCACAAAGCGAAAAAGCATAGAGAATGCTAATTTTTAATATACAAATAATGATTAACGTGACACTGGATAAAGACAATCCACCACTAAAACATAGCCTTCACTGTCGGACCTGCTTCCAGTAACAATCCACAATACTATACTCACATAATAATTGGATTCTTTCAATCTCGCATGTCTTCAACACAAAAGTCACACTTCAACTCATCAAATCATATACCTATATATACTATCTCTTGAAAAAACATGACCCTCAATGTCAGTTGAGACAAAGATCTAAAATAGGTCTCCACTAATCATTCTGGTGGTGGGAAGAAATGAGAAATAGACCTTATTACGTCATCCCTCATCAAAAATGTCAACACGTTACATATATCACCAAAGTCGGACACCAAACATTATATGCACACTATATAACTGCCATTACACAACTTCAATGTCCGGTCAAAAAAAACTCGAGCTCCAGACCATTCTAGACCCAAAAGTAGCACTGAATAACATTTTTCGAAGGGCCAGAACATCTGGTAAATCGAGAAATCTTCAAACGCTCAACACACCCTATCCAAATACTTATGCACAACATACTACATATGATCCTAATCTGGACCACAAGATTTGACATCAATGACAACACATAACACAATGCTAACAATATCCCCCTTTGTCCATTGATGGCAACATCAATCAAATCATCATGCAAACTCTCTCTATCTTCCCCTTTGACAACAATGACAAAGGTGGACAAAACTCCCCCTGAAAAGATTACTCCTACTCCTCTTGAGAGGAAGCACACAAGCATCAGTCCAAAAAAGAATATACAAGCTGCTCACTCGACCAATGCACATTAGTTCAAAGTGGAGAGGGGTAATAACCCTAACTTCTGTCAAAGATACTCAAAACTATCTTTGCACAATGCCTTAGTAAATATATCTACAATCTACTCTTTTGTAGATACATACTCAAGTCTAACCTCAGTATCCAAAACGTTTTCCCTTAAGAAGTGGTACCTAAGGGATATATGCTTTGTTCTGGAATGTTGTACCAGATCCTTTGAAATGTTTATCGCACTAGTATTATCACACATGATTGAGATAGGTTCATCAAACTTTACACCAATGTCCTTCAAAGTCTCCTTCATCCATAAAATATGAGTGAAACAAGAAGATGTTGCAATGTATTATGCTTCTGCTGTAGACAGAGATACAAAGTCTTTCTTCTTACTCGACCAAACAACCAACTAGGGGCCAAGGAAGAATGCTCCTCCACTTGTACTTTTCTAGTCATCAACACTTCTGGACCAATCTGCATCTATATAAGTTGTCAAGGTAAAATCTGAGCTCCTAGAATACCACAAACCAAGCTCTTCTATGCCTTTAAGATATCTAAAAATCCTTTTCATTGTCACAACATGAGATTCTTTCGGTTCTTGTTGAAATCTAGCTGCCAAAGATAGTGCATACATGATATCTGGTCTGGTAGTAGTCAAATATAACAACCCTCCAATCATTGATCTATATTGACTTGCATCTGCCTTAGGTGATTTATCATCCTTGGCTAACATGCATCTGTATATGTGTACACATCAGTTTGGAATTATCCAACCCAACTTCTTTAACAGCTCTTTGATATACTTAGATTAAGAAATGAAAATTCCTTTGTCACTCTGGATTGATTTGCAAATAGAGGAAGAAATTCAACTCACCAATCATGGACATTTTAAATTCTATTTGCATTTCATCAGCAAATCTTCTACACATACCTTCATTTCCACCAAAGATTATATCATCAACATATACTACTACAATTAAGGTTTTACCTGAATCAGTTTTGAAGTACAAATTATTGTCAACCATTCTAAAATCCTTGACCAGACAAATACTTGTCTAGTCTTCCATACCAGGCACTAGGACCTTGTTTCGGTCCATACAATGCCTTTTTCAGTCTGCAAATAATGTTTGGATCATCTCTCAACCTGAAACCTTTTGGTTTTTCAATGTTAACTTCTTCTTTCAATTCTCCATTCAAGAATATCGATTTTAGATCCATCTGATACACCTTGAAGTCCTTGAATGTTGCAAATGCCAGGAACATCTGGATTGCCTCCATTCGTGCAACCGGAGCATAGGTTTCATCAAAATCAATGCCTTCAATTTGAGTGTATCCTTTGCAAACCAACCTTGCCTTATTTCTTACAACCTTTCCATCTTCATCTAGCTTGTTCTGGAATACCTATTTAGTTCCAATTACATTCTTGTCTTCTGGTCTATTGACTAATTCCCATGTCTAGTTTTTCTCAATCTGGTCTAGTTCCTCTTTCATTGCCTTCATCCATTTTTTATCATTACAAGCTTCTTCTACTATCATTAGCTCAATTTCAAATAGTAAATACAACAAGACTTGTTCTTGTGATGCCTTTCTTATTGTGATAACACATTTGCTCGTCTTTGATAATTTGTTCTTTTGAGTGATTCTTTCAGACATACCTTGGAGTCTTGGATGCAGATGCATGCGCATCTTGATCATTCTTTTCTTCACTTATGCTTTCTTCTTTCTTTTTATTTTCTTCAAGCTCATCGGATTCATATCCTGCTACAGTTTCTGAATCCTTTGTGGTACTTTTATCAACCTTTACACTTTCACTTTCAACAATCTTATTCAACCTTTTGTTGTAACATCAGTATGCTTTTCTCTTTATTGAATAACCCAAGAATATGCCTTCATCTACTCTACTGTCAAACTTTCCAAGATTATCCTCATCTCTCTGGATATAACACTTGCTTCCAAACACTATGAAATATTTCACCGTCAGAGTTCTACCATTTCATAAGATGTCTTACCATATTTTCTCCAATACAAAATTTTGTTAAGAGTGTATGCTACTATATAAATTGCTTCTCTCTAGTAAACTTCTAGTAATTCCGGTCCTTTCATCATGGTTTTGGCTGCCTCTTGTATAGTTTGGTTCATCCTTTCAACTACACCATTCGGTTGCAGTGTTCAGGGGGCAGATAATTGTCTTATGATGCCATGCTTCTCACATAAGTCATTAAACTCATCTGAAATGAATTCTCCTCCTCTGTCAGACCTTAAACATTTGATTTTCTTGTCAACCTCATTCTCAACTTTTTCCTTGAATATCTTGAACTTTTCTAATGCTTCAGATTTCTCTCTTAGAAATGCAACCCAAGTCATTCTAGAATAAGCATCAATCAATAACATGAAATACCTCTCACCTTGTAGGCTCCTTGTCCTGGTCTGACCAGAAAGATCTATGTGAACCAAATCCAGTAATCTAGTGGACAAGTACTACTTTCCTTTGAATGTGCTTCTAGTCTACTTTCCTAATTGACATTCCTTGCAAATTTTCTTTAGTTTAGTCAATCTGGGTAAATCTCTTACTACACTCCTCGAACTGATATGCACCAGTTGTCATAATTGATATGACACGTCCTCCTATGACATAGCCAGCTATCATCAAGTTATGATATCAAGCAATGTTTTGTAGCTCCTTCCAGTTGATACATATTTTCATTTGTCCTTCTTCCAGCTGCAATAACCATACCGGACTCCTTCCGAATTTCACATCCATTGTCCTAAAAGATAAAATTGTATCCATTTTCGCACATCTATCCAACACTTAAGAGATTATGATGCAAACCCTTCACATAATAAACATTGTCAGTGTTATGTTTTTCATCAAAAATAATCGAACCAATCCCAACAATTTGTGTTGTTTGATCATCTCCAAACCTAAGAAAACCTTCATCATATTTTTCAAGTGTTATAAACTTACTCTTATCACCGGTCATATGATTTGAACATCCACTATCAATCAACCACTCATTCTTGTCTCTTCTAGTACGAAATGCATTAGCAACAATCTTAGAAATATCAAACTTGGGAACATCCTTTTCTACTAGAAACAAACAATCACCATCCTCAAAGTCTAATTCATCTAAAATTCCAGCATCATCCTTAACATAATAGGCTTTCTTATTGAATTTTCCCTTGTTCTCCCTAACTTTTGTCTAGACTCCTTTTCCGGACATCTAATGGCAATATGACCAATCTTTCCACATCTAAAACACTTAAAGGGTAACATACCTTTATACTTGCTAGTGCCTTTCTACAATTTTCTTACAAAGTTTGCTTCCATTTCATCCAAGCTCTCTTCATCATCCAAACCATCTTCAGATGCTTTGAATGTGGTCTCTAATTTTTCTTTGTCCTCTACAAACTTTGTTACTTCAAATGCAGTCAAGATACCAAAAAGCTTCTCTTTGGTGAACTTCTTTGGATCATAGGTTTCTTCAATAGCTGAGACCTTATCACTGTAGTTTACCAGTAATGTCATCCAGATTTTGTCAATCACATTTTTATCATTCAAGGTGCCTCCGAGTTCTCTAATTTCATTCACTAGGCTATCAACCTTCTCAAAATATCTTACAATGTCTTCTCCTTCTTCCATCTTCAAATTTTCATATCTCCACTTAGTTGTTAGTCTCTTTGTCAACTTCACTCTCTCATTTCCTTCATAAATGTCTTTTAGCTTCTACCAAAGCTCATAAGTAGTATTCAAAGAATTAACCTTTGTCAATTCAATTTTTAATAATGCACTAAAGATAGCATAACTTGTTTTTTCATTTTTTTCATAGGCTTGAATCTCATCTGAAGTGTTAAGACCATTCGCCGGTAGAACATACTTAGTCTCCATAGCCTTCCAGGTGTTGTAACCTAGAGAAACGAGATAACCCCTCATCTTTACTTTCCAGAAACTATAATCATATCATTCAAAGATAGGAATGGATAATTCATGTGCCATCAGATCAGGATCTACCTCAAGTGATTAAGATTTATGGCAAGGAACCAAAGCTCTGATACCAATTGTTAAATATCCAAGCAACTGAGAAGGAGGGGTGAATTGGTTGACAATAAAATTTTATTTTAGACTTAATTAATAGATCCAGAATAATTAGCAGAATTGATAAAATGTGAAAGCATATACACAAAACAAATCATACACAAGAAACACCATAATTTATGTGGAAAACCCAAGAAGGGAAAAACCACGGAGAATGCTAATTCTCAATATATGAACATCGGTTAAGGTGACACTGGTTAAGGTGATTTTTAAAAAGGATGGCTCATTGCCAAAGTGCTCACTACAAATGGGGTCACTACCAAAGGGCTCACTGCTTAGAAAGGCTCACTACCGAAGAAGAAAAAAAGATAAAGAGAATCCACCACTGAAGCACAGTCTGCACTATCGGAACTACTTACGATAACAATCCACAACACTATACTCACACAATAACTGGATTCTTTCAATCTTGCATATCTTCAACACAAAAGCCACACTTCAACTCATCAAATCATACACCTAAATATATTGTCTTCGAAAAAACATGATCCTCGATGTTGGCTGAGACAGAGATCTAAAATAAGTCTCCACAAATCAGTCTAGTGGTGGGAAGAAATGAGAAGTAGACCTTATTACACCATTCCTCATCGAACATGTCAACATGTTACATATATCACCAAAGCTAGACCCCAAACATTATTTGCACATTATATAACTGCCATTACACAACTTCAATGTCTGGTCCAAAAAACCTCGAGCTCCGAACCAATTCGGACCCAAAAGTAGCACTGAATAACATTTTCTAAAAAGCCAGAACATCTGGTAAATTTGGAAAACCTTCAAATGTTCAACACACCTTATTCAAATACTTTTGCACAACATACTACATCCAGTCCTAATCCGGACCACAAGATTTGACATCAACGACAACACATAACATAATGCTAACACAATATATATATATATATATATATATATATACATGTATACATGTATACATGTATATATGTGCATACATACATATATACTGTAAAGCGGAAAAATCGCGATCGAACCCTAGTTGTTCTCCCCTCTTCTGACTCCGAGGAGAGAGAAGGGAGGTTCGCTAGGATTCGATGGTTTTTCACTTAGGGGAGAGACTTTACATTCAAAAGAGGGGTTGAAACTCATAAGATCCAATCCCACGCAATGCAAGATTGGATGCTAAATGAATTTCAAGGGTTAGGAAAGCAAGGCTACCCTCTTTTGTAAAGAATGTTGTTAAGGAAATTAAGCTAAGCATGCATAGAAAGTCATAAAGATTCGCTTATAAACTGAGTTCGGGTTATAGGATGAAGCTGCGGACCTGGAATTAGCAGTAAAATGTCGATACGGCGCTGTCCTGCAAATTTGAGCAAAAGTTGTCGGGACGATGGCGCCCGGTGCCACGGTCCTTCGAAAAATCCGCGAAACGAAGGGGGATCTGTTCGTCTCTGCACAAGGATTCCAGATCTTCAATTTCAGCCGCGTACCTGCAACCTAAACACAGAAAAGCGAAGACGATTGGGGGGTTAGGGATTGGGGGTTTGCCTTTAGGTCAAACCCCGGTTTTGGAATTAACCAAGAAATGAGCAAGAGCTGTAAATGTAAATGTATGTAAAACAAGTACTAATACCTTGTTCTAAGGATGTTTGTATCCTTATGTGCGAAGGTTTAGATGTTGTATGTTGTATGTTGTAGCATGTAGTATGTGATCTCCTCTTCAATGGTTGAATCCTTGTCTTGAATGCAACACTTAGCCTTGAATGGAGACTTAAGATGATCAATTGCTTGAAGGAATGCTTGAATGCTTGAATGCTTGAGTATAATTTCCACGCCTTGTACACATATCCTCTTCATATCAAATGAGAGAGAAAAATGTAGTTTATATACTTGTCATTTAGGGCTGATAGACTGATTTTCCCGACCTTAGGCCGACCAGGGAAAGTTAATTTCCAAATTGCAAACAAAAAGACCCGAGCCCCTTAGGAGACCGGGCCCAAAATAGGACCCAGGGACCAGGGCGCTAGGCGCTCTGGTCCCACCTCCCGGGACAGCAGGGTGCAAGGAGGTTCAGGCCAGGGTGCTTGAAAAATGCAGTTTTCAGTGTCGTGAGCAAGTTTTAGGGTCTCCATTCAGGTTGCGTGTTGCGTCGCCATCGTGAAGACCGAAATGCAGTCGAAATTGCAAGTGTCGCAATTTTAGGACGCTACATTTAGCCCCCACTTTAGCGGGAGTATGTATGCTCATACTTCCGGTAAAGTACAAGGAAACAACATTGAAAGACTTTCACCACGTCAAGGAGGCAAGACACACCAAGCCCCCAGTGGACTAAGGATCTTACGACTTCGATTGACAAAGTAAAAGGGAAGATCACGAGGAAGAACCATGACTGTCAGTAGTAAGGTTCCCTCACTATGAGTCATGCAAGAAAGATATCAAAAATTTTCAAGGCAAGGTTAAATTTACCAAGAAATTTTCAAGTATCTTGAAAAGATATGAATGGGATGTATGCCCCCCTACGTTAAAGCGATCGCACATGCCTCACCGGGGGTGATTGTTTTAACGTAGTGATACATATAAGAAATGAGAAAGGAGCACGTTATCGCAAGGATTTAGCCCCCAAGTGTGAGATAAACCCAAGGATAATAGACACAAAACACAAAGCACGAGGTGACTTCGCTTTCCTCGGGGTCAGTATGCTATATGATAATTCATGTATATATATCATATGTATGTATGCATAATTGTTCTTCATTCCCCAATCAAGGAAGGTCACCTAGAAGAAGGGAACACATGTGTCTTTTGAGTCAACATGAGAGAGATCGAGAGATCTCAATGCTTTGCATCGTCCTCAAGTAGACAACACTAAGGACAACAAATAGAAGAATGAGAATAACATATAGAAGAAGTAACAAAAGAGAGGGGGAGAGAATCTGCTATGCTAATGTAACTAGTCTAGCATGTCATCTACCCCCCGATCTTGCTGATCAATGTTTCGGGAAGGCAGGGAACACGCTAGAGGAGGAACATCCAACACAGCAAATGGAGCTATCACAAGATCCAAACAAGGGCTATGTTCATGTTCCGAGCCACATTGTTCTTGTCTAGGAGCTAGGATAAGTGCTTTAGAAAATTCATTAGATAAATGGTTATCAACATCAACAAGTTCATATTCACTATCAGAAGCAAGAGGAGTAACATTTTCATCTATATCATCATCAAGATTTATAAAAATAGGATCTTTAACTCGCACCAGATCAAGACCATCATGCATCTTATGTTTAGGAGATTTAGGCTCAATGTCCGGCTGAGGAGAAAATGGAATAATGCTTGTTGAAGGTGTTTTTGGAGATTGCAAAGTTTGAGCTCTAAGACGACGCTTTCGCCGGCGTTCACGTGCAGAACGATTTCGTCTAGTCTTAGTAGGAAGTGGAGAAGACTGAGGAGGAGGAATGTTCTCATCCTTAGCACTTGGGTGTTTAGGTTGTGGTCTCTTAGGCTGGATAATAGGAGAAGAAGAAGGTCTCTTCTCTCTATAAAAAGAAGGAGGAGGAACTGCTCCATATAAAGGAGGAATTTTTGGTTTAGGGAGAAGACCCAGTCCATCATGACGAGGAGGTAGAGGTCTACTCTTAGGAAGTTTATTAGGTATAGACATAGTCACATCCATAGGGATGGGTTGAGAATCTTCTTGAGGAAAGACATTAGTTTTATCTTTCAACGAAAGAACTTCCTTCTCAAGAATGATAGGAATGTCAAGTTTAGGTGTTCTAGGTTCACTTAGAGATAGGATCATATCTGTTTTCCACTTTTGATAAGATTTGAAAAGATGATCACTTCGCGGAGGAAGAGATTGGAATTGTTTAGGCCAAAAGTAATCAAGAGGAACACTAGAGGTTCTTTCAGCTGGTTTAAAGAGACTATGATTGACAGTAACAACTTCACCATTGTGGGAAATTTCAAACACTTATGAATAGGAGAAGTAATAGCTTTCATGGAAGATAGCCAAGGATAGCCAAGCTTCACACGAAATTGTTCGGAAGATGGAATAATAGCAAAGTTCACATCAAGGGATTTGTTATGGACTTCAATAGGCAATGTAATAGAACCAATTGCAGGAGAAGAAAATGCATCAAATAATTTCACAATCACATCTGTTTTGTCATAGATCACTTGATTCAATTGCAAAGTAAAAAGAAATTCTTCAGTAATAACATTAACCATGCACGAAGGATCAATAAGCACTCCACGGCAAGGTGCATTCTTGACTTTTGCAACTATGTATAAAGGACCATCAGGTGCCCTAATGGTTTCGCTAGAATCAAATGTGATGGAAGGTTCTTCAGGGATTTCTTGCTGCTCTACAAAGTTAATCACATTCGGAGTCATAGACACAAGACCATCAGATGAAAGAGAGGAATCGTTAGTCTCAACCGCATTAGAGGTATGAGAAGGTAATGGATTAGTGAAAATCTGAAGATTTTGATTAGGAGGAGCTACAGATGTATTGCCTTTATCATTCACTCCAGAAACAGAAATAGTATTATTATCAATCAAATCTTGAATTTTACCCTTTAAAGAAAAACATTTTTCAGTATCATGCCCAGGCTGATGATGAAATTGACAAAAAGCTTTGTTATCAAAATAAGGTGAAGTAATCTTTGCAGGATCAATTTGTCTTATAGGAGGAAGAGTAAGCACATTTTGTTCCAATAACTTATTCATAATACTATGCAATGATTCATTCAAAGGAGTATACTTTCTTTCTTTCTTGAAAAATTTAGAAATAGGAGGCACACCTGATGCTGCATTCACATTGTTGTTGATGATGTTTTCATTGAATTTGATGGAATCTCTGTTCGGTTTAAACTTCCCAAATGGTTGTTGACTGCTATCACCCTTATCACTCGTAGCCATAGGATGTGATTGTTCCATTTGACTCATAGTCAGTTGATAATTGTGAAGAGTGGCGCACAACTGTTGGAAAGAAGTAAACTCAGAAAACAGAAGTTTGTCTCGAATATCTTTTTGTAAATTAGAAATAAAGATTCTTTGAATATCATTGTTAGGCACTGGAAAAGAAATTTGAGCATACAAATGCTTATATCTACCAATGAAATCAGTAACTTTTTCTTTAACACCTTGTTTACAATGCATTAAATCAATCAAAGTAACTTTAGGACTTATATTGTTTTGAAATTGTTGAATGAAAGCATTTGCAAGTTGTTCAAAAGAAGTAATAGAATAAGAAGGCAACGAGCAATACCATTGTAGGGCTTTGTCTCTTAATGTTCTAGTAAATAGTTTTGCAAGCAACCTTTGGTCATAAGCAAAATCAGTACAAATTGTTTGAAAAGTCTTAACATGTGTTAGAGGATCACCTTTACCATTATAAAGTTCCAAATGCGGGATTTCGACATGTTTAGGAGGGATAGCTCGAACAATGTCAAGAGAAAGTGGGCTCGCAACATCAAATGTGGGCACACTAAACTTAGATTGATTCATAGAGGCAATTTGTTGCTGTAAAGAAGAGACAGTTTGTGCAAGATTGTTAATGGTCGCTTCAGTCGAAGAGTTCATATTAGATGTGTTAGATTGAGATGGAGGTGTTATGTTATTGAAAGAAGGTAAAGAGTAAGGTGGTGGGACCCTATGATAATTAGTCATAGGAGATGATTGGACAGGAGGAACACTACAAGGAGAAATAGAATGATTAAATGAATTGCCCCCTTGCGTCATGTTCATTTGTGATGATATAATAGGCACACTCATTGAAGGGACGAATGAAGAAATCGGATTGAATGAAGGAATAGGGTTAATTGAAGAAGAGGGATTGCCCCCATGACTGGTGATCACAGGAGGAATGTCTTGTATAGAGGTAGCCATGATGTTTGATGTAAAGGTAGGTATACTAGCAATAGGAGTCGTCAAAGGAATAGAATGATTGTCTTGTGTAGGAGGTTGTGTATAACCTAAAGTTTCGGCACAACTCTTCATGGGCATCACATTCGAATCCACGATGTGTGCAATACCACGCAAAATATCAATTCCATTCTTATCACTTTGAAGCATACGTTTTAGACCCTCAATTAAAGGAAGAGCTTGACTATCAGGGTATTCATGAGACATCCATTGTCGAAAATCGTCAAATTGGTTATCCAATTTCGAAAGTTGTTCTTCAGAAACCTCATGGAGAGCTTCTTCATCATTAGGAGGATTAGAGGAATTACCCATGTCCTCATTAAAAAGGCCATTCAAATTAGGTTCCATCTCCTCAGTAGTTAAACCTCGGAAAGACTTAATTCTACGGCTTCGTCTAACGGGAATAGTGTAAGTAGGGCTTATTGTTGTAAAACTCATGCACTAGAGAAGGAGAAAAAATTTTGAATTTAGAGGTAGCAATTTTCAGTAAGATCAACCAATTTTCTGGATTT